>NC_064633.1:140501745-140801745 GCF_023864275.1 Schistocerca cancellata
CAGAGGAGTACTGTAAACTCATGCTGGCGCTCTTCGAACAACACACGTACGCTGCGATCTCTGTGACACATTGCTTTGTCCTGCTGGTAGATACCATTGTGCCAAGAAAAAAAAAACAGAAAAACAAACTGCATGGAGGGTCGTAAATTGCCCCCAAAGGATGGATGCATACTTATGTTGATCTGTTCTTCCTTCCAGAACAACGAAATAACCCACAGAATGCCTTCCAACTTGGACCCTTCCAACGATTTTTGCAGGGTCGTTGGTTTCAGACGTTTCACGATGCACACGCTAAACGCCATCTGTTTGATGGGTCATAATACGGGATTCACCTGAAAAGGTCACCTGTTACCACTCAACACACGTACAGTTGCTATGTTGTCGTGCAAATTCCAGCCTCCGTCGCTGTTGAACAGCAGTCAACATGGGTGCATCAACCAGGTGCTTGCTGCGAAAGCCCAACAGTCGTTGGGAGCCAATCTTGGCAGCCTCTTGCTTCATCTGGGCGGTCAGCTGCTCGACAGTTCTACGTCTATTCGTCCACACATATCTCTGCAGTCAGCATTCACTGCTGCCATCTAAGGTCCGTCCGACCGAGGTGGTGTCACGGAGTCTCGATTGGGCTTCAATGCAGGAAGCTTGGTGGCCAGAGGAGTACTGTAAACTCATGCTGGCGCTCTTCGAACAACACACGTACGCTGCGATCTCTGTGACACATTGCTTTGTCCTGCTGGTAGATACCATTGTGCCAAGAAAAAAAAAACAGAAAAACAAACTGCATGGAGGGTCGTAAATTGCCCCCAAAGGATGGATGCATACTTATGTTGATCTGTTCTTCCTTCCAGAACAACGAAATAACCCACAGAATGCCTTCCAACTTGGACCCTTCCAACGATTTTTGCAGGGTCGTTGGTTTCAGACGTTTCACGATGCACACGCTAAACGCCATCTGTCTGATGGGTCATAATACGGGATTCACCTGAAAAGGTCACCTGTTACCACTCAACACACGTACAGTTGCTATGTTGTCGTGCAAATTCCAGCCTCCGTCGCTGTTGAACAGCAGTCAACATGGGTGCATCAACCAGGTGCTTGCTGCGAAAGCCCAACAGTCGTTGGGAGCCAATCTTGGCAGCCTCTTGCTTCATCTGGGCGGTCAGCTGCTCGACAGTTCTACGTCTATTCGTCCACACATGTCTCTGCAGTCAGCATTCACTGCTGCCATCTAAGGTCTGTCCGACCGAGGTGGTGTCACGGAGTCTCGATTGGGCTTAAATGCAGGAAGCTTGGTGGCCAGAGGAATACTGTAAACTCATGCTGGCGCTCTTCGAACAACACACGTACGCTGCGATCTCTGTGACACATTGCTTTGTCCTGCTGGTAGATACCATTGTGCCAAGAAAAAAAAAAATAAAAAAAAAAAAAAAACAGAAAAACAAACTGCATGGAGGGTCGTAAATTGCCCCCAAAGGATGGATGCATACTTATGTTGATCTGTTCTTCCTTCCAGAACAACGAAATAACCCACAGAATGCCTTCCAACTTGGACCCTTCCAACGATTTTTGCAGGGTCGTTGGTTTCAGACGTTTCACGATGCACACGCTAAACGCCATCTGTCTGATGGGTCATAATACGGGATTCACCTGAAAAGGTCACCTGTTACCACTCAACACACGTACAGTTGCTATGTTGTCGTGCAAATTCCAGCCTCCGTCGCTGTTGAACAGCAGTCAACATGGGTGCATCAACCAGGTGCTTGCTGCGAAAGCCCAACAGTCGTTGGGAACCAACCTTGGCAGCCTCTTGCTTCATCTGGGCGGTCAGCTGCTCGACAGTTCTACGTCTATTCGTCCACACATATCCCTGCAGTCAGCATTCACTGCTGCCATCTAAGGTCCGTCCGACCGAGGTGGTGTCACGGAGTCTCGATTGGGCTTAAATGCAGGAAGCTTGGTGGCCAGAGGAGTACTGTAAACTCATGCTGGCGCTCTTCGAACAACACACGTACGCTGCGATCTCTGTGACACATTGCTTTGTCCTGCTGGTAGATACCATTGTGCCAAGAAAAAAAAAACAGAAAAACAAACTGCATGGAGGGTCGTAAATTGCCCCCAAAGGATGGATGCATACTTATGTTGATCTGTTCTTCCTTCCAGAACAACGAAATAACCCACAGAATGCCTTCCAACTTGGACCCTTCCAACGATTTTTGCAGGGTCGTTGGTTTCAGACGTTTCACGATGCACACGCTAAACGCCATCTGTCTGATGGGTCATAATACGGGATTCACCTGAAAAGGTCACCTGTTACCACTCAACACACGTACAGTTGCTATGTTGTCGTGCAAATTCCAGCCTCCGTCGCTGTTGAACAGCAGTCAACATGGGTGCATCAACCAGGTGCTTGCTGCGAAAGCCCAACAGTCGTTGGGAGCCAATCTTGGCAGCCTCTTGCTTCATCTGGGCGGTCAGCTGCTCGACAGTTCTACGTCTATTCGTCCACACATATCTCTGCAGTCAGCATTCACTGCTGCCATCTAAGGTCCGTCCGACCGAGGTGGTGTCACGGAGTCTCGATTGGGCTTAAATGCAGGAAGCTTGGTGGCCAGAGGAGTACTGTAAACTCATGCTGGCGCTCTTCGAACAACACACGTACGCTGCGATCTCTGTGACACATTGCTTTGTCCTGCTGGTAGATACCATTGTGCCAAGAAAAAAAAAAAAAAAACAGAAAAACAAACTGCATGGAGGGTCGTAAATTGCCCCCAAAGGATGGATGCATACTTATGTTGATCTGTTCTTCCTTCCAGAACAACGAAATAACCTACAGAATGCCTTCCAACTTGGACCCTTCCAACGATTTTTGCAGGGTCGTTGGTTTCAGACGTTTCACGATGCACACGCTAAACGCCATCTGTCTGATGGGTCATAATACGGGATTCACCTGAAAAGGTCACCTGTTACCACTCAACACACGTACAGTTGCTATGTTGTCGTGCAAATTCCAGCCTCCGTCGCTGTTGAACAGCAGTCAACATGGGTGCATCAACCAGGTGCTTGCTGCGAAAGCCCAACAGTCGTTGGGAGCCAATCTTGGCAGCCTCTTGCTTCATCTGGGCGGTCAGCTGCTCGACAGTTCTACGTCTATTCGTCCACACATATCTCTGCAGTCAGCATTCACTGCTGCCATCTAAGGTCCGTCCGACCGAGGTGGTGTCACGGAGTCTCGATTGGGCTTAAATGCAGGAAGCTTGGTGGCCAGAGGAGTACTGTAAACTCATGCTGGCGCTCTTCGAACAACACACGTACGCTGCGATCTCTGTGACACATTGCTTTGTCCTGCTGGTAGATACCATTGTGCCAAGAATAAAAAAACAGAAAAACAAACTTCATGGAGGGTCGTAAATTGCCCCCAAAGGATGGATGCATACTTATGTTGATCTGTTCTTCCTTCCAGAACAACGAAATAACCCACAGAATGCCTTCCAACTTGGACCCTTCCAACGATTTTTGCAGGGTCGTTGGTTTCAGACGTTTCACGATGCACACGCTAAACGCCATCTGTCTGATGGGTCATAATACGGGATTCACCTGAAAAGGTCACCTGTTACCACTCAACACACGTACAGTTGCTATGTTGTCGTGCAAATTCCAGCCTCCGTCGCTGTTGAACAGCAGTCAACATGGGTGCATCAACCAGGTGCTTGCTGCGAAAGCCCAACAGTCGTTGGGAGCCAATCTTGGCAGTTCATCTGGGCGGTCAGCTGCTCGACAGTTCTACGTCTATTCGTCCACACATATCTCTGCAGTCAGCATTCACTGCTGCCATCTAAGGTCCGTCCGACCGAGGTGGTGTCACGGAGTCTCGATTGGGCTTCAATGCAGGAAGCTTGGTGGCCAGAGGAGTACTGTAAACTCATGCTGGCGCTCTTCGAACAACACACGTACGCTGCGATCTCTGTGACACATTGCTTTGTCCTGCTGGTAGATACCATTGTGCCAAGAAAAAAAAAAAAAAAAAAAAAACAGAAAAACAAACTGCATGGAGGGTCGTAAATTGCCCCCAAAGGATGGATGCATACTTATGTTGATCTGTTCTTCCTTCCAGAACAACGAAATAACCCACAGAATGCCTTCCAACTTGGACCCTTCCAACGATTTTTGCAGGGTCGTTGGTTTCAGACGTTTCACGATGCACACGCTAAACGCCATCTGTCTGATGGGTCATAATACGGGATTCACCTGAAAAGGTCACCTGTTACCACTCAACACACGTACAGTTGCTATGTTGTCGTGCAAATTCCAGCCTCCGTCGCTGTTGAACAGCAGTCAACATGGGTGCATCAACCAGGTGCTTGCTGCGAAAGCCCAACAGTCGTTGGGAGCCAATCTTGGCAGCCTCTTGCTTCATCTGGGCGGTCAGCTGCTCGACAGTTCTACGTCTATTCGTCCACACATATCTCTGCAGTCAGCATTGACTGCTGCCATCTAAGGTCCGTCCGACCGAGGTGGTGTCACGGAGTCTCGATTGGGCTTAAATGCAGGAAGCTTGGTGGCCAGAGGAGTACTGTAAACTCATGCTGGCGCTCTTCGAACAACACACGTACGCTGCGATCTCTGTGACACATTGCTTTGTCCTGCTGGTAGATACCATTGTGCCAAGAAAAAAAAAACAGAAAAACAAACTGCATGGAGGGTCGTAAATTGCCCCCAAAGGATGGATGCATACTTATGTTGATCTGTTCTTCCTTCCAGAACAACGAAATAACCCACAGAATGCCTTCCAACTTGGACCCTTCCAACGATTTTTGCAGGGTCGTTGGTTTCAGACGTTTCACGATGCACACGCTAAACGCCATCTGTCTGATGGGTCATAATACGGGATTCACCTGAAAAGGTCACCTGTTACCACTCAACACACGTACAGTTGCTATGTTGTCGTGCAAATTCCAGCCTCCGTCGCTGTTGAACAGCAGTCAACATGGGTGCATCAACCAGGTGCTTGCTGCGAAAGCCCAACAGTCGTTGGGAGCCAATCTTGGCAGCCTCTTGCTTCATCTGGGCGGTCAGCTGCTCGACAGTTCTACGTCTATTCGTCCACACATATCTCTGCAGTCAGCATTCACTGCTGCCATCTAAGGTCCGTCCGACCGAGGTGGTGTCACGGAGTCTCGATTGGGCTTAAATGCAGGAAGCTTGGTGGCCAGAGGAGTACTGTAAACTCATGCTGGCGCTCTTCGAACAACACACGTACGCTGCGATCTCTGTGACACATTGCTTTGTCCTGCTGGTAGATACCATTGTGCCAAGAAAAAAAAAACAGAAAAACAAACTGCATGGAGGGTCGTAAATTGCCCCCAAAGGATGGATGCATACTTATGTTGATCTGTTCTTCCTTCCAGAACAACGAAATAACCCACAGAATGCCTTCCAACTTGGACCCTTCCAACGATTTTTGCAGGGTCGTTGGTTTCAGACGTTTCACGATGCACACGCTAAACACCATCTGTCTGATGGGTCATAATACGGGATTCACCTGAAAAGGTCACCTGTTACCACTCAACACACGTACAGTTGCTATGTTGTCGTGCAAATTCCAGCCTCCGTCGCTGTTGAACAGCAGTCAACATGGGTGCATCAACCAGGTGCTTGCTGCGAAAGCCCAACAGTCGTTGTGAGCCAATCTTGGCAGTTCATCTGGGCGGTCAGCTGCTCGACAGTTCTATGTCTATTCGTCCACACATATCTCTGCAGTCAGCATTCACTGCTGCCATCTAAGGTCCGTCCGACCGAGGTGGTGTCACGGAGTCTCGATTGGGCTTAAATGCAGGAAGCTTGGTGGCCAGAGGAGTACTGTAAACTCATGCTGGCGCTCTTCGAACAACACACGTACGCTGCGATCTCTGTGACACATTGCTTTGTCCTGCTGGTAGATACCATTGTGCCAAGAAAAAAAAAAAAATTGAAAAACAAACTGCATGGAGGGTCGTAAATTGCCCCCAAAGGATGGATGCATACTTATGTTGATCTGTTCTTCCTTCCAGAACAACGAAATAACCCACAGAATGCCTTCCAACTTGGACCCTTCCAACGATTTTTGCAGGGTCGTTGGTTTCAGACGTTTCACGATGCACACGCTAAACGCCATCTGTCTGATGGGTCATAATACGGGATTCACCTGAAAAGGTCACCTGTTACCACTCAACACACGTACAGTTGCTATGTTGTCGTGCAAATTCCAGCCTCCGTCGCTGTTGAACAGCAGTCAACATGGGTGCATCAACCAGGTGCTTGCTGCGAAAGCCCAACAGTCGTTGGGAGCCAATCTTGGCAGCCTCTTGCTTCATCTGGGCGGTCAGCTGCTCGACAGTTCTACGTCTATTCGTCCACACATATCTCTGCAGTCAGCATTCACTGCTGCCATCTAAGGTCTGTCCGACCGAGGTGGTGTCACGGAGTCTCGATTGGGCTTAAATGCAGGAAGCTTGGTGGCCAGAGGAATACTGTAAACTCATGCTGGCGCTCTTCGAACAACACACGTACGCTGCGATCTCTGTGACACATTGCTTTGTCCTGCTGGTAGATACCATTGTGCCAAGAAAAAAAAAAAAAAAAAAAAACAGAAAAACAAACTGCATGGAGGGTCGTAAATTGCCCCCAAAGGATGGATGCAAACTTATGTTGATCTGTTCTTCCTTCCAGAACAACGAAATAACCCACAGAATGCCTTCCAACTTGGACCCTTCCAACGATTTTTGCAGGGTCGTTGGTTTCAGACGTTTCACGATGCACACGCTAAACGCCATCTGTCTGATGGGTCATAATACGGGATTCACCTGAAAAGGTCACCTGTTACCACTCAACACACGTACAGTTGCTATGTTGTCGTGCAAATTCCAGCCTCCGTCGCTGTTGAACAGCAGTCAACATGGGTGCATCAACCAGGTGCTTGCTGCGAAAGCCCAACAGTCGTTGTGAGCCAATCTTGGCAGTTCATCTGGGCGGTCAGCTGCTCGACAGTTCTATGTCTTCTCGTCCACACATATCTCTGCAGTCAGCATTCACTGCTGCCATCTAAGGTCCGTCCGACCGAGGTGGTGTCACGGAGTCTCGATTGGGCTTAAATGCAGGAAGCTTGGTGGCCAGAGGAGTACTGTAAACTCATGCTGGCGCTCTTCGAACAACACACGTACGCTGCGATCTCTGTGACACATTGCTTTGTCCTGCTGGTAGATACCATTGTGCCAAGAAAAAAAAAAAAACAGAAAAACAAACTGCATGGAGGGTCGTAAATTGCCCCCAAAGGATGGATGCATACTTATGTTGATCTGTTCTTCCTTCCAGAACAACGAAATAACCCACAGAATGCCTTCCAACTTGGACCCTTCCAACGATTTTTGCAGGGTCGTTGGTTTCAGACGTTTCACGATGCACACGCTAAACGCCATCTGTCTGATGGGTCATAATACGGGATTCACCTGAAAAGGTCACCTGTTACCACTCAACACACGTACAGTTGCTATGTTGTCGTGCAAATTCCAGCCTCCGTCGCTGTTGAACAGCAGTCAACATGGGTGCATCAACCAGGTGCTTGCTGCGAAAGCCCAACAGTCGTTGGGAGCCAATCTTGGCAGCCTCTTGCTTCATCTGGGCGGTCAGCTGCTCGACAGTTCTACGTCTATTCGTCCACACATATCTCTGCAGTCAGCATTCACTGCTGCCATCTAAGGTCCGTCCTCCCGAGGTGGTGTCACGGAGTCTCGATTGGGCTTAAATGCAGGAAGCTTGGTGGCCAGAGGAGTACTGTAAACTCATGCTGGCGCTCTTCGAACAACACACGTACGCTGCGATCTCTGTGACACATTGCTTTGTCCTGCTGGTAGATACCATTGTGCCAAGAAAAAAAAAAACAGAAAAACAAACAGCATGGAGGGTCGTAAATTGCCCCCAAAGGATGGATGCATACTTATGTTGATCTGTTCTTCCTTCCAGAACAACGAAATAACCCACAGAATGCCTTCCAACTTGGACCCTTCCAACGATTTTTGCAGGGTCGTTGGTTTCAGACGTTTCACGATGCACACGCTAAACGCCATCTGTCTGATGGGTCATAATACGGGATTCACCTGAAAAGGTCACCTGTTACCACTCAACACACGTACAGTTGCTATGTTGTCGTGCAAATTCCAGCCTCCGTCGCTGTTGAACAGCAGTCAACATGGGTGCATCAACCAGGTGCTTGCTGCGAAAGCCCAACAGTCGTTGGGAGCCAATCTTGGCAGCCTCTTGCTTCATCTGGGCGGTCAGCTGCTCGACAGTTCTACGTCTATTCGTCCACACATGTCTCTGCAGTCAGCATTCACTGCTGCCATCTAAGGTCTGTCCGACCGAGGTGGTGTCACGGAGTCTCGATTGGGCTTAAATGCAGGAAGCTTGGTGGCCAGAGGAATACTGTAAACTCATGCTGGCGCTCTTCGAACAACACACGTACGCTGCGATCTCTGTGACACATTGCTTTGTCCTGCTGGTAGATACCATTGTGCCAAGAAAAAAAAAAATAAAAAAAAAAAAAACAGAAAAACAAACTGCATGGAGGGTCGTAAATTGCCCCCAAAGGATGGATGCATACTTATGTTGATCTGTTCTTCCTTCCAGAACAACGAAATAACCCACAGAATGCCTTCCAACTTGGACCCTTCCAACGATTTTTGCAGGGTCGTTGGTTTCAGACGTTTCACGATGCACACGCTAAACGCCATCTGTCTGATGGGTCATAATACGGGATTCACCTGAAAAGGTCACCTGTTACCACTCAACACACGTACAGTTGCTATGTTGTCGTGCAAATTCCAGCCTCCGTCGCTGTTGAACAGCAGTCAACATGGGTGCATCAACCAGGTGCTTGCTGCGAAAGCCCAACAGTCGTTGGGAGCCAATCTTGGCAGCCTCTTGCTTCATCTGGGCGGTCAGCTGCTCGACAGTTCTACGTCTATTCGTCCACACATATCTCTGCAGTCAGCATTCACTGCTGCCATCTAAGGTCCGTCCGACCGAGGTGGTGTCACGGAGTCTCGATTGGGCTTAAATGCAGGAAGCTTGGTGGCCAGAGGAGTACTGTAAACTCATGCTGGCGCTCTTCGAACCACACACGTACGCTGCGATCTCTGTGACACATTGCTTTGTCCTGCTGGTAGATACCATTGTGCCAAGAAAAAAAAAAAAAAAAAAAAACAGAAAAACAAATTGCATGGAGGGTCGTAAATTGCCCCCAAACGATGGATGCATACTTATGTTGATCTGTTCTTCCTTCCAGAACAACGAAATAACCCACAGAATGCCTTCCAACTTGGACCCTTCCAACGATTTTTGCAGGGTCGTTGGTTTCAGACGTTTCACGATGCACACGCTAAACGCCATCTGTCTGATGGGTCATAATACGGGATTCACCTGAAAAGGTCACCTGTTACCACTCAACACACGTACAGTTGCTATGTTGTCGTGCAAATTCCAGCCTCCGTCGCTGTTGAACAGCAGTCAACATGGGTGCATCAACCAGGTGCTTGCTGCGAAAGCCCAACAGTCGTTGGGAGCCAATCTTGGCAGCCTCTTGCTTCATCAGGGCGGTCAGCTGCTCGACAGTTCTACGTCTATTCGTCCACACATATCTCTGCAGTCAGCATTCACTGCTGCCATCTAAGGTCCGTCCGACCGAGGTGGTGTCACGGAGTCTCGATTGGGCTTCAATGCAGGAAGCTTGGTGGCCAGAGGAGTACTGTAAACTCATGCTGGCGCTCTTCGAACAACACACGTACGCTGCGATCTCTGTGACACATTGCTTTGTCCTGCTGGTAGATACCATTGTGCCAAGAAAAAAAAAAAAACAGAAAAACAAACTGCATGGAGGGTCGTAAATTGCCCCCAAAGGATGGATGCATACTTATGTTGATCTGTTCTTCCTTCCAGAACAACGAAATAACCCACAGAATGC
The DNA here is from genome assembly GCF_023864275.1 of Schistocerca cancellata. NCBI lineage: Eukaryota > Metazoa > Arthropoda > Insecta > Orthoptera > Acrididae > Schistocerca > Schistocerca cancellata. The sequence continues at coordinate 140,511,734 of NC_064633.1, forward strand.
CTTCCAACTTGGACCCTTCTAACGATTTTTGCAGGGTCGTTGGTTTCAGACGTTTCACGATGCACACGCTAAACGCCATCTGTCTGATGGGTCATAATACGGGATTCACCTGAAAAGGTCACCTGTTACCACTCAACACACGTACAGTTGCTATGTTGTCGTGCAAATTCCAGCCTCCGTCGCTGTTGAACAGCAGTCAACATGGGTGCATCAACCAGGTGCTTGCTGCGAAAGCCCAACAGTCGTTGGGAGCCAATCTTGGCAGCCTCTTGCTTTATCTGGGCGGTCAGCTGCTCGACAGTTTCAAGTCTATTCATCCTCACATATCTCTGCAGTCAGCGTTCACTGCTGCCATCTAAGGTCCGTCCGAGTGAGGTGGTCCCACGGAGTCTCGATTGGGCATAAATGCGGGCAGCTTGGTGTCCATGGGAGTACTGTAAACTCATGCTGGCGCTCTTCGAACAATACACGTACGCTGCGATCTGTGTGACACATTGCATTGTCCTGTTGGTAGATACCATCGTGCCAAGAAAAAAACAAACAGCATGGAGGGGTCGAAATGGCCCCCAAAGATGGATGCATACTCCTGTTGATCCGTTGTTCCTTCCAGAACGACGAAAACACCTACAGAATGCCTTCCAGCTTGGACCCTCCCAACGAATTTTGCAGGGTCTTTGCGTTTAGACGTTTCACGCCGCACACGCTTATCCCCATCTGTCTGCTGGGTCATAAAACGAGATTCATCTGAAAAGGTCACCTGTTACCACTCAGCACACGTCCAGTTGATATGTTGTCGTACAAATTCCGTCCTCCGTCACTATTGAACAGCAGTGAACATGGGTGCATGAACCAGGTGCTTGCTGCGAAAGCCCAACAGTCATTGGGAGCCATTCTTGGCAGCCTCTTGCTTCATCTGGGCGGTCAGCTGCTCGACAGTTCCACGTCTATTCGTCCACACATATCTCCTAGGACAGCATTCACTGCTGCCATCTTAGGTCCGTCCGACCGAGGTGGTGCCACGGAGTCTCGATTGGGCTTAAATGCAGGAAGCTTGGTGGCCTGAGGAGTACTGTATACTCATGCTGGCGCTCTTCGAACAACACACGTACGCAGCGATCTCTGTGACATATTTCATTGTCCTGCTGGTAGATACCATTGTGCCAAGAAAAAAACAAAAATACAAACTGCATGGAGGGGTGGAAATTACCCCCAAATGATGGATGCATACTCCTGTTGATCCGTTGTTCCTTCCAGAACGACGAAATAACCGACAGAATGCCTTCCAGTTTGGACCCTCCCAACGACTGTTTCAGGGACTTTGCTTTCAGACGTTTCACGTGGCACACGCTAAACGCCATCTGCCTGATGGGTCATAAAACGAGATTCATCTGAAAAGGTCACCTGTTACCTCTCAGCACACGTCCAGTTGGTATGTTGTCGTGCAAATTCCAGCATCCGTCGCTGTTGAACAGCAGTCAACATGGGTGCATGAACCAGGTGCTTGCTGCGAAAGTTCAACAGTCGTTGGGAGCCAATCTTGGCAGCCTCTTGCTTCATCTGGGCGGTCAGCTGCTCGACAGTTCTACGTCTATTCGTCCACACATATCTCTGCAGTCAGCATTCACTGCTGCCATCTAAGGTCCGTCCGACCGAGGTGGTGTCACGGAGTCTCGATTGGGCTTAAATGCAGGAAGCTTGGTGGCCAGAGGAGTACTGTAAACTCATGCTGGCGCTCTTCGAACAACACACGTACGCTGCGATCTCTGTGACACATTGCTTTGTCCTGCTGGTAGATACCATTGTGCCAAGAAAAAAAAAAAAAAAAAAAAACAGAAAAACAAACTGCATGGAGGGTCGTAAATTGCCCCCAAAGGATGGATGCATACTTATGTTGATCTGTTCTTCCTTCCAGAACAACGAAATAACCCACAGAATGCCTTCCAACTTGGACCCTTCCAACGATTTTTGCAGGGTCGTTGGTTTCAGACGTTTCACGATGCACACGCTAAACGCCATCTGTCTGATGGGTCATAATACGGGATTCACCTGAAAAGGTCACCTGTTACCACTCAACACACGTACAGTTGCTATGTTGTCGTGCAAATTCCAGCCTCCGTCGCTGTTGAACAGCAGTCAACATGGGTGCATCAACCAGGTGCTTGCTGCGAAAGCCCAACAGTCGTTGGGAGCCAATCTTGGCAGCCTCTTGCTTCATCTGGGCGGTCAGCTGCTCGACAGTTCTACGTCTATTCGTCCACACATATCTCTGCAGTCAGCATTCACTGCTGCCATCTAAGGTCCGTCCGACCGAGGTGGTGTCACGGAGTCTCGATTGGGCTTAAATGCAGGAAGCTTGGTGGCCAGAGGAGTACTGTAAACTCATGCTGGCGCTCTTCGAACAACACACGTACGCTGCGATCTCTGTGACACATTGCTTTGTCCTGCTGGTAGATACCATTGTGCCAAGAAAAAAAAAACAGAAAAACAAACTGCATGGAGGGTCGTAAATTGCCCCCAAAGGATGGATGCATACTTATGTTGATCTGTTCTTCCTTCCAGAACAACGAAATAACCCACAGAATGCCTTCCAACTTGGACCCTTCCAACGATTTTTGCAGGGTCGTTGGTTTCAGACGTTTCACGATGCACACGCTAAACGCCATCTGTCTGATGGGTCATAATACGGGATTCACCTGAAAAGGTCACCTGTTACCACTCAACACACGTACAGTTGCTATGTTGTCGTGCAAATTCCAGCCTCCGTCGCTGTTGAACAGCAGTCAACATGGGTGCATCAACCAGGTGCTTGCTGCGAAAGCCCAACAGTCGTTGGGAGCCAATCTTGGCAGCCTCTTGCTTCATCTGGGCGGTCAGCTGCTCGACAGTTCTACGTCTATTCGTCCACACATATCTCTGCAGTCAGCATTCACTGCTGCCATCTAAGGTCCGTCCGACCGAGGTGGTGTCACGGAGTCTCGATTGGGCTTAAATGCAGGAAGCTTGGTGGCCAGAGGAGTACTGTAAACTCATGCTGGCGCTCTTCGAACAACACACGTACGCTGCGATCTCTGTGACACATTGCTTTGTCCTGCTGGTAGATACCATTGTGCCAAGAAAAAAAAAAAAAACAGAAAAACAAACTGCATGGAGGGTCGTAAATTGCCCCCAAAGGATGGATGCATACTTATGTTGATCTGTTCTTCCTTCCAGAACAACGAAATAACCCACAGAATGCCTTCCAACTTGGACCCTTCTAACGATTTTTGCAGGGTCGTTGGTTTCAGACGTTTCACGATGCACACGCTAAACGCCATCTGTCTGATGGGTCATAATACGGGATTCACCTGAAAAGGTGACCTGTTACCACTCAACACACGTACAGTTGCTATGTTGTCGTGCAAATTCCAGCCTCCGTCGCTGTTGAACAGCAGTCAACATGGGTGCATCAACCAGGTGCTTGCTGCGAAAGTTCAACAGTCGTTGGGAGCCAATCTTGGCAGCCTCTTGCTTTATCTGGGCGGTCAGCTGCTCGACAGTTTCAAGTCTATTCATCCTCACATATCTCTGCAGTCAGCGTTCACTGCTGCCATCTAAGGTCCGTCCGAGTGAGGTGGTCCCACGGAGTCTCGATTGGGCATAAATGCGGGCAGCTTGGTGTCCATGGGAGTACTGTAAACTCATGCTGGCGCTCTTCGAACAATACACGTACGCTGCGATCTGTGTGACACATTGCATTGTCCTGCTGGTAGATACCATCGTGCCAAGAAAAAAACAAACAGCATGGAGGGGCGGAAATGGCCCCCAAAGTTGGATGCATACTCCTGTTGATCCGTTGTTCCTTCCAGAACGACGAAATCACCTACAGAATGCCTTCCAGCTTGGACCCTCCCAACGACTTTTGCAGGGTCTTTGCGTTTAGACGTTTCACGCCGCACACGCTTATCCCCATCTGTCTGCTGGGTCATAAAACGAGATTCATCTGAAAAGGTCACCTGTTACCACTCAGCACACGTCCAGTTGATATGTTGTCGTACAAATTCCGTCCTCCGTCACTATTGAACAGCAGTGAACATGGGTGCATGAACCAGGTGCTTGCTGCGAAAGCCCAACAGTCATTGGGAGCCATTCTTGGCAGCCTCTTGCTTCATCTGGGCGGTCAGCTGCTCGACAGTTCCACGTCTATTCGTCCACACATATCTCCTAGGTCAGCATTCACTGCTGCCATCTTAGGTCCGTCCGACCGAGGTGGTGCCACGGAGTCTCGATTGGGCTTAAATGCAGGAAGCTTGGTGGCCTGAGGAGTACTGTAAACTCATGCTGGCGCTCTTCGAACAACACACGTACGCAGCGATCTCTGTGACATATTGCATTGTCCTGCTGGTAGATACCATTGTGCCAAGAAAAAAACAAAAATACAAACTGCATGGAGGGGTGGAAATTACCCCCAAATGATGGATGCATACTCCTGTTGATCCGTTGTTCCTTCCAGAACGACGAAATAACCGACAGAATGCCTTCCAGTTTGGACCCTCCCAACGACTGTTTCAGGGACTTTGCTTTCAGACGTTTCACGTGGCACACGCTAAACGCCATCTGCCTGATGGGTCATAAAACGAGATTCATCTGAAAAGGTCACCTGTTACCTCTCAGCACACGTCCAGTTGGTATGTTGTCGTGCAAATTCCAGCATCCGTCGCTGTTGAACAGCAGTCAACATGGGTGCATGAACCAGGTGCTTGCTGCGAAAGTTCAACAGTCGTTGGGAGCCAATCTTGGCAGCCTCTTGCTTCATCTGGGCGGTCAGCTGCTCGACAGTTCCACGTCTATTCATCCACACATATATCCGCAGTCAGCGTTCACTTCTGCCATCTAAGCTCCGTCCGACCGAGGTGGTCCCACGGAGTCTCGACTGGGCTTAAATGCAGGAAACTAGCCGGCTGAAGTGGCCGAGCGGTTCTAGGTGCTACAGTATGGATCCGCGCGACCGCTACGGTTGCAAGTTCGAATCCTGCCGCGGGCATGGATGTGTGTGATGTCCTTAGGTTAGTTAGGTTTAAGTAGTTCTAAGTTCTAGGGGACTGATGACCTCAGAAGTTAAGTCCCATAGTGCTCAGAGCCATTTGAACCATTTTTGCTGGAAGCTTGGTGGCCAGGGGAGTACTGTAAACACATGCTGGCGCTCTTCGAACAACACACGTACTCTGAGATTCATCTGAAAAGGTCACCTGTTACCTCTCAGCACACGTCCAGTTGGTATGTCGTCGTGCAAATTCCAGCCTCCCTCACTGTTGAACAGCAGTCAACATGGGTGCATGAACCAGGTGCCTGCTGTGAAAGCCCAACAGTCGTTGAGGAGCCAATCTTGGCAGCCTCTTGCTTCATCTGGGAAGTGAGCTGCTCGACAGTTCCACGTCTATTCGTCCATATATATCTCCGCAGTTAGTGTTCACCCCTACCATTTAACGTTCGTGGTGTACCACACCAACCTCTGCGCCACATTGGACAGCGCCATTTTGTCATGTACTTTAACTATTGCGGCAAGTGAACAGTTTAAGAACCTAGCCGTTTCGGAAATGCTTCCATCGTTGGCCCGACGCCAATGATCATGCTATTTTGGATCAGATCGTTCGCACCATTTACGCATTACTGTCGTGTCCTGACATAGGTGGGAGAGCGAGAAAAGGGGTTGGTGGTCACTCTGCACTCCCGAGCGGTACAGAGGAGAAAGCAGAAGGACAATTCACAGTGACGGCATTTGATTGTTTTCTTCTATCTGAGTCAACCCTGGTACTGGCATTTACTAGAAATGCAGGTGGTGAGACTTGGTAGGGAACTCGTTGTGGAGACTCTTGGACAAACAGAGTTGTTTATTCCAGACAGGACTAACTAATACCCTGGAGGATAGTTCTAGGGTTAGAAAATGCATGAATAACACTGTTACAACAGAAGCCAGTGCAGAAGTCCGAGGAGTGGGTGCTAACCACAGTATCAAACACTAGCAGCGTCTTAAGGCAACAACTGCTTGCAAAACAAAACATACTGAATGTGACACTGTTCACTGAGACACTGCAAGTGTGAGAGCAGACTTACGCGAAGCTGGACCGAGGCTGGAGTCGACGGACGCGGATTCGGCGCCCAGATCGACTGCCTGTGAACTTCGCGAAAATGCGGAATCTAGGCGTTTTAAAGAGTCGCGTGGGGACACTGTTTTTCCCACTTAAAGCCATCCAGCCAATCCCGCAGGACTCTTGCAGGCGCCTGCCAATCACGGTTTAGTTAGGTCCCCTCTACTGCTCCTAAGGCGGGGATGTTAATGCAGTTGCACTAACTAAGTCCATATTTGGTATCAACATTGTCCAGCTAAAATCTAAACGTAACTGCTCTGGCAAATAAGGCTTGCAACATAATTGTTAAACGTCATTTAGCCCCTCCCTTCCCAGGCTTCCCCGGAGTGGGGACTGCTAGGTCTATACATTTTTGGCGTTTTCGCTCTCTTTCTAACCCTTGTGAGCCTACTGACGTTGCTGTTCTCAGGGCTGGTATCAAGCTGGCTTTATACTCTAGTGCGTGCCTGTTGGTTACAAAGTTCTACGGTGGCAGCCTACCACAGCGTCTAGACGACATACGAAGTTACATGGTAATTCCTTGAAGAGTAGCTAACACCCTGGAACCGCTTCTGGGGGCGTGTGCATTTTCGCAAGGCTCTCCCCTTACGGTTTACTTCACGTAACAATATCTCTCCTATAGTTCAATTCTTTTATCTTGGCGGCTCGCGCATGCCCGCCCAGACGCGGGAGATTGCTGCGTTGCCAGTTGCACACGACGCACGCGCCAAGAGAAGCAGCGCCATTGTATAGCATAGTTCGCAAGCTTACGTTTAGGGGGGAGCGCGCAGTTTATGAAGTATAGCCACCACGGCTGCATTAACCCTTTCGCTGTTACACAGACGTGCTCCCAGCGATTTTGTCACTGCACTGCTCGCCTGTGCAGACACATGGTGTTCCGACTGCTTTGACACTCTTATCATTCGATTCCACAAAAACTATTTGGCCCAAAAATTATATTTTCACACATATTCTTGACTGATACCTTCCCACCATAAATGACTTAATTTTGTTTCGATGTTTAACGCAGTTATTATGAAGCATTAAATATAGTAAACTATTGCACGAAATTTCGAAGAGTTTGCAGAGGTAAAAGTCCATAGCGTATATTTTCCGTATGGTCGATTTTAGTTGCCACAATGTTGAGACTGAAATGTGGACAAATACCTAAATTTCATATAAAATTTACTGTATAACAATATCTCATTTAATTTAAGTACCACATAGGTGTCGTATGTAATATTGAGAAATATTCCATCTTTCGCGACTGTAACAAAAGTTTTATTTACACCGGGCACATTTGGCTTTATTTTAAAGCATAACTCTTCAAAATTTCGTGCAATGGTTTACTACATCTAATGCAGCACAATAACTGCGTTGAACATCGAAACAAAATTAAATAATGTCCATTATAATTATCCGGGCTGTTATGCCGTGGTCGGTTGATGAATTCTGTGGTGATTCCCAACGTTTCGTCTCCGACTGCGGGAGACATCTTCAAGGGGGTCCGTAGCTTGATGGAAGGTCCAACACACACACTGTCATTTATGGGGGGAAGGTATCAGTCAAGAAGACGTGTTAAAATCAAATTTTTGGGCCAAATAGTTTTTGTGAAATCCAATGACAAGTGTGTCAAAGCATTGGGAATACCATGTGTCTGCACCGGGGAGCAGTGCAGTGATGACAAAATCGCGCACAGCGCGGAATGCGGGGAGCACGTGTCGGCAGCAGCGACAGGGTTAATGAAGAGACAAAGGACTAGAAATTTCAAAAAATTGCATTCAAACGAATAAAATTCGTGAAGTAAGGCACTTCAATACTGTTTTTAAATAAAGAAAATATTAGGCACAACACGAGGTTTGAATTCACAACCTTACGCTTATCAGCCTAACATCTTAACCGTTACGCTAACGCAACTCGTCTGACGACAAAACTCCAGAGGATTGAAACACAGCACGCGAAATACTACAAACGCTGTTGGTGTGACTATGAATTACTCACGATTCATCGAAGTACAACAGGAAATAAACAATTACCGCTGTTCTTTATTGCGAAAAAGCGGTTCGTGTGATTGATACAAACACCTTTCCTTGCTATCGCCTGAATTAGGAGTCTTATTGCTTGTTTGGTTTAATTAATTAATAGAATATGAAGCAATTGGTATAAAGAATGCTTTTTCCAAACATTCTGTAAAAGAAAGTCTGCTATCAAGACATTGCTTTTGTTCTATTACTTTATTTTTGACTGAACGTTTCTAAAACTGAGGACACTCGTCCGTGCTCTGCACTGCAGTCGAGATCTGGCAACGTCGTTCTCTGTTCATTGGCTGACTGTGTTTTGTGTCGTCAGATGCGCAGAACGAACCTAAACTCGGCCGCCAACATAAATGACGCGCACTTTAGTTTCGTCTGCCCTCAGCATCGTCTCTGCTTCCGCGCCTTGGAATGCCTGTCCTCCTTTCTCACAGCTTCAAGATAATACCACAGTAGCAAGGAATAGTCAGTATATTACATTACGACAGCGACTGCTCTGTTTTCCACGTCCCCGACATGCTTTATATACCCTCCGCAGCTAGTGCTACCACCCATCATCTGTCAGTGGTTGTTACATGTTGACGTCGAACATAGCTGGTACTCACACTAATGTGACTGGACTGTGTAAATACTGTACCAGATTTACGACATTGTTTTCATCACTACATACAGAGTGTTCCAAAGTCTTTGCCTCGAACGTCTAGAGGTGATACATCATGTCAGACAATAGCTGAACGAAGCGAAAATGAGCGTAAGGAGAGCAATGAGAGAAGCGTTCAATGATTTCGAAAGTAAGACGTTGTCAACCGACCTGAGTGAAAACCCTAAGACATTTTGGTCGTATGTAAAATCAGTAGGTGGGTCAAAATCATTTATTTATTCTCTCAGCGACCACACAGGCACCGAAACGGAAGATAACAGAGAGAAGGCCGAAATACTGAATTCGGTCTTTCGAAGTTGTTTCACCGAGGAAGATCGTAACTGTGTCCCTCTTTTCAATAGTCGTGCGAACGTCGAAATGGCAGATATTGAAATAACCGATCGCGAAATTGAAAAGCAGCTACAATCGCTTAGCAGTGGAAAGGCTTCAGAACCAGATGAGATACCTATAAGATTCTATAAAGATTATTGCCCCCATTCTAGCAGTAATTTATCATAGATCGCTTGAGCAACGAAAGGTACCTAACGACTGGAAAAAGGTGCAGGTCATTCCCGTTTTTAAGAAAGGCCGTAAGACAGATCCACACAATTATAGACCTATATCGTTGACGTCAGTCCGTCGTAGAATTATGGAACAAATTTTACGCTCAAGAATTATGACGTTCTTGGAAAATGAACAGATCCCCTATAAAAATCAACATGGATTCCGCAAACAGAGATCCTGCGAAACTCAGCTCGCTCTGTTCCTCCATGAGATCCACAGCGCAGTGGACAACGGCGCTTAGGTTGATGCCGTGTTCGTTGATTACAGTAAGGCATTTGACACCGTCCCGCACTGTCGTTTAATGAAAAAATACGAGCTTACGGAGTATCGTAGTATGGATTCAAGGCTTTCTTGCAGATAGAACTCAACACGTCGCTCTTAACGAAACTACATCGACAGATGTAAAAGTAATATCCGGAGTACCACAGTGAAGTGCGATAGGACCGTTGCTGTTCACAATATATATAAATTATCTAGTAGAAAGCGTCGGATTCTCTTTAAGGCAATCTGCAGATGATGCAGTTGTTTATACCAAATTAGCAACGCCAGAAGATAGTAAGAATTTGCAGAACGACCTGCAGAGAATTGATGAATGGAGCAGACCCCGGCAGTTGACCCTGAACGTAAATAAATGTAACATATTTCCCATACATGTGAAAAGAAATCCACTACTGTACAGCTACACTATTGATGACAAACAGCTGGATACAACGTCTGCCGTAAAATATCTAGGCGTAACTATCCAGAGCGACCTTAAGTCGAGTGACCATATACACTACTGGCCATTAAAATTGCTACACCAGGAAGAAATGCAGGTGATAAACGGGTATTCATTGGACAAATATATTATACTAGAACTGACATGTGATTACGTTTTCACGCAATTTGGGTGCATTGATCCTGAGAAATCAGTACCTACAACCACCAACTCTGGCCGTAATAACGGCCTTGATACGCCTGGGCATTGAGTCAAACAGAGCTTGGATGGCGTGTACAGGTACAGCTGCCCATGCAGCTTCAACACGATACTACAGTTCATCAAAAGTAGTGACTGCGTATTGTGACGAGCCAGTTGCTCGGCCACCATTCACCAGACGTTTTCAATTGGTGAGAGGTCTGGAGAATGTGCTGGCCAGGGCAGCAGTCGAACATTTTCTGCATCCAGAGAGGCCCGTACAGGACCTGCAACATGCGGTCGTGCATTATCCTGCTGAAATGTAGGGTTTCGCAGCGATCTAATGAAGGGTAGAGCCACGGGTCGTCACACATCTGAAATGTAACGTCCACTGTTCAAAGTGCCATCAATGCGAACAAGAGGTGACCGACACGTATAACCAATGGCACCCCATACCACCACGTCGGGTGATCCGTCAGTATGGTGATGACGAATACACGCTTCCAATGTGCGTTCACCGCGATGTCGCCAAACACGGATGCGACCATCACGATGTTGTAAACAGAATCTGGATTCATCCGAAAAAATGTCGTTTTGCCATTCGTGCACCCAGGTTCGTCGTTGAGTACACCATCGCAGGAGCTCCTGTCTGTGATGCAGCGTCAAGGGTAGCCGCAGCCATGGTCTCCGAGCTGATAGTCCATGCTGCTGCAAACGTCGTTCAACTGTTCGTGCAGATGGTTGTTGTCTTGCAAACGTTCTCATCTGTTGACTCAGGGATCGAGACGTGGCTGCACGATCCGTTACAGCCATGCGGATAAGATGCCTGTCACCTCGACTGCTAGTGATACGAGGCCGTTGGGATCCAGCACGGCGTTCCCTATTACCCTCCTGAACCCACCGATTCCATATTACGCTAACAGTCATTGGATCCCGACCAACGCGAGCACCAATGTCGCGATACGATAAACCGCAATCGCGATAGGCTACAATCCGACCTTTATCAAAGTCGGAAACGTGATGGTACACATTTCTCCTCCTTGCACGAGGCATCACAACAACGTTTCACCAGGCAACGCCGGTCAACTGCTGTATGTGTATGAGAAATCGGTTGGAAAATTTCCTCATGTCAACACGTTGTAGGTGTCGCCACCGGCGCCAACCTTGTGTGAATGCTCTGAAAAGCTAATCATTTGTATGTCACAGTATCTTCTTCCTGTTGGTTAAATTTCGCGTCTGTAGCACGTCATCTTCGAGGTGTAGCAATTTTAATGGCCAGTAGTGTAAAACAGATAGTGGGAAAAGCAGACACGAGACTCAGATTCATCGGAAGAATCTTAAGAAAATATAACTCATCCACGAAGGAAGTGGCTTATAAGGCGGTTATTCGCCCGATTCTTGAGTATTGCTTATCTATCTGGAATCCCTATGAGGTAGGGCTGATAAAGGAGATAGAGAAGATCCAACGAAGAGCGGCGCGTTTCGTCACGGGATCATTTAGCTGGCTTGAGAGCGTAACGGAGATACTAAACAAACTCCACTGGCAGACGTAGTGCATCACGGAGAGATTTACTACTGAAATTTCGGGGCAGCACTTTTCAAGAGGAGTCAGACAACATATTACTTCCCCCCACATACATCTCTCGTATTAACCACGAGGAGAAAATTCGAGAAATGAGAGCCAATACAGAGGCTTACCGGCAATAATTCTTCCCACGCACTGTTCGCGTGTGGAACAGGGTTGGAGGGATCAGGTAGTGGTACAGAAAGTACCCTCCGCCACACTCCATTAGGTGGCTTGCGGAGTTTGATGTAGATTTCATATGAAACAACTTTTGCTGGAGGCAAAATGTTCACTGACGCTTCCCAGGGACGCTGGACGTCTTTTATTACTGATTATGCACGTGACAGGTGGCAGGACATAGACACTTTGCAGCGTGCGTATGCAATAGCTGTTGCTTTTAATCCAGCCATCTGCTCCGCGTCAAAAGATAAAATTGAAGTTCCGGAATAGCTTCTAAACCGTATTTCTCCGCTTAGAGATATTTATTCTTAACGTTTTCTTGTCGGAAATCTGTGAATTTAGTGGGGTGGATGGTATTCAAATGTAGCACACATGGTTAGTACACCCTGCTAGTTCGCCAAAATATCGTCGTCCCAGGGTTGGCGAATTCAAAAAAAGACGCCTAGCGTCCCCAGGAAGCGTCAGCGAACGTCTTGTCTCTTAACAAACGTTTCTGTCGATGAAGTGATCTATCACCCCTAGATGTGTGATATAAAGACCTTCAAACACCCAGTATATCCGAAGATTTAAATCCATTCACAATACAGTGTTTACTACATTCCCCGATAAGGTTCCTTTGCTCTACTTGAAAACAATACTTACATCATCTACGGAAAGAACTACTTCTTTCTCCTTATCAAGATAAAATGAAAGACATTTTGTAGTTCACTTAAATGAAGAACAGAACATTGTATTCCCTTTGTTATTTCTTGGGTTTGAGATAATACAGTGTCCCTCTAAACTACCTTAACAACATAGAATAACTTTCAACGTAACTTTTCCTATACAGAAACAATGCCAGTCATGCAGTGAACCATGCCTTTCGTAAATATACTGCAACTTTTACACAATGTTGTGATGTATGCAGTTAAATACTTGAGATAACTGGCAGAATGGACCAACAGAGCTTGTCTTCCGTTTAAAAGCTTACTACGTCGGTGAGTCAATAAATAAGTCGCAAACTGGGATACAAATATCTGAGCCGCGTGTACCAGCCTGAAATTTATTTCCCTTCACAACATACTCGCCTTGTAAACCTAAATAGTTAACCCATCGTTCGACAAGGCATTAAAAGCCTGCATCATAGAATTCTTGTGCCAGCGTTCGCATCTAACGAATGACCTCTCGGGGTATAACACATTCATGCGGTTCCTTAAATTGCAGCTCCGATGTGTCCTGGCAGTAATGCAATAACCTTACACCGGGAAACGATGTGCCATCACTGGATAACCAGGGCGGCCAGAACGCTCCTTGCTTGTGATTTTTCTTGTCGTTTCCTGAATTCCTGTATCCAGTCGAACACAAATTCCCATGAAATACAGTTTTAACCATGTAAGGGACGAATTTCGCTATGGACATACTCTGCGGACAGTCCCTCGGCTCACAAAAATCACTGTGTTCTCTTCGGTTACACACTCACAGCACACCTGCCGACTTGATCTGACTGCAGGTCATTAACCATTGGCCGCAGGATACTGGGGTGTGTCGATCAACTTCCACGCAACATGTGCTTCCTTTAAATAAGGTCCCCATTCTTAGTGAGATAAAGGTGTTGGCCTGGTTAGGATGAAATTTCGTGAATCCAGACTAATAGCAGCGGAAAGAAACAATCATATTGTAGGATTTGTGTTTTGCCTCAAAGGAATGCGAGAGACATCCGTGGAAATTTTCCTTCGATTTCGTGACAATCAGGGTGGCCCTAACTACGGGGAGGAGTTTCACGTCAATCGGGAATTCGTTGGGGAAGTTTATCATGTTTATCCAGTTCATGTTTTCTTAAGACTACACAATATGATGACTGTTTAGAGGTGACGGATCAGTACGCCTCTTGAATGACTTTATCGTTAAACCCCAATGGTATTCGCCTATTTGAGGCTCTTCTTGGAGTTCTACTTGTTCCAGGATGGCATCTGTTTTGTATTTGTGATAAGAAAAATTAATTTTAATCAAACTGCATACGATATTTATATCTGTGTGATTACTCAGGAATCAGTTGCTAATTAACACACTTGACGGCGCAGTTTTATGTGCTTAAATGAGTGTTGGAACCACTAACCTCTAAATGCTGTGGCGTCCATATATTATTTTATAGTGCGCTGCCTGCTATGGGAAAGTGTGACACCGCTTGTTATAATGTATGTAGCATTAAGTAGCTGTGTAAGATTTACTAAAGTTGTTTTTCTTTTAGTATTTGTTTCCTTACTTAATTCCCAACTCAGAGAGAATGTGCAGTTGTGTAATCCTAATTTTTTCTCACGTGTCCACATACTTAATATTTGTAGTTACTTAGTCAATTATATGCTCCGTAAATCATTTGCACGAATTCAAAAAAAAGATGTGGAACGAGTATGTCTACAGGCTATGTATAACACGTTATGTTTGTTTGTGAGTACATCTACACGTACACTAATTCATCAAAAGTATCCGAGCACCTCTTTGTGGAGATTAATATGGTGTGTGTCCAACCTTCGCCTGCATGACGACTTGAATTCTGCTAGGAACACTTTCAGTGAGATGTTCGAATGTCTGTGGAGGAATGACAGCCCATTTTACTGCAGACCAGAACGCAGAGGAGGTAGTGATGTTGGGTGCTGAAATCTTGAGAAAAGTCGTCGATCTAACTAATCCCAGAGGAGTTCCATTGGGTTGAGGTCCATTTCAGGAATGCTATTGTCCGCAAATCATTGCCTCATAGTTCCTTCCGTATTGTCATGCTGATACAAACAGTCATCGTATCCGTTCAAAAATGGTTCAAATGGCTCTGAGCACTATGGGACTTAACATCTGAGGTCATCAGTCCCCTAGAACTTAGACCTACTTAAATCTAACTAACCTAAGGACATCACACACATCAATTCCCCGATGCAGGATTCGAAGCTGCGACCGTAGCAGTCGCGCGGTTCCGGACTGCAGCGCCTAAAACCGCTCGGCCAACACGGCTGGCTCATCGTATCTGTCTTTCACTCTGTTATACACAATACACAGTGCCGTAAAATGTGTAGATTTCGGTAGTTTGCGCCTGTGACTGTTTGCCCTTTACGAGCACAATCTGTTAGCACCACACCAAGGCAGTCTCAAAAAGCACGCAGCATATCTATGCCCGATCATGGCTCTTCGCCTTTTGCAGGCAGTGGTGAAACGACATGTTTCAATTGATTGCTTAGCTTCTTTGTCTCGACATAGTTGTGAGATACACAGCACTCGTCTTATGGACTGGTCTGACACAGTAGCAATACTTCAGCAGCTTTCTAGGTTCGGCGGTCTTTTTGAATGGATGTGAGCAATCGTAGACACAGCGAGCTGCGACCTTTGCCAAACTGATCGCAGTAATAAATTAATGCGCCAGATACTTCGTTTCATGCAGAAAACGATGCGTTTCAGAAATTTATCTCATTTTCAAGTGCTGTATAGATTACATTAATATCGTATGTGAAGTCTGCGTATTTCTTTATCCGCGTTATCTTGCCTTGCAATCGATTTATTTAGCGTGAGTTATTGTGTGTCCTCCATCACGCGGAAATTCATACGCACGCAAACCATGTATTACACTGTTTGACTTACCTAAAAATCGTAACTTGTTACAAAGTCAGTAAGACAGTTGCAAAACAGCTTAAAACCATAAAAAGACGAATTCAAGGTGAGGTAAGCAGAACAACACACAAGCACACATCAAATATAATACTTATCCAAATTTCCACTGCACATGAAAACGGGAATAAATTCCTGAAACGAGCCTCTCTACGTACGTAAAAGCGCAATTGGTGCACGGTTTTATTTTAAATTTATGACGCGACTTCAAACACTAAGTTACACGTCATTATGGCAGGCATGTAACTTTCTCTGAATGCTGCACTACGCTTCGAAGTGAGGCTGATATGTGAGTCTATTTTTCAAAACAGTCACCAAGTCACTCTGAACAATGGCCGGAACGTTCTTCCAACCGTTCAGTTCCTCGACGTTAGAAAGGCGCTCCTCGATCACGGAGCCATTTGAGAACCACTGGTTTGGGGCATCTTGCCACGGTCCGTGCGGCTACCCCCGTCGGAGGTTCGAGTCCTCCCTCTGGCATGGGTGTGTGTGTGTGTTGTCCATAGTGTAAGTTAGTTTAAATTAGATTAAGTAGTGTGTAGGCTTAGGGACCGATGACTTCTGCAGTTTGGTCCCTTATGACCTTACCACAAATTTGGAAAAAAAAAGTGAATCGCTGTGTGAACGCCCTCGTCATTGGTCATTGGAAAATCCCTTTCCCCCCTCACCTCCCCCCCCACCCGCCCACAGACGTTCCAGACTTTGACCTCTCTGTTTCTGGTCGATGCCGATGTCCTTCCTTCCCGATCGGCATCACTCGTGGCTGTGCACCCCTGGTCGACTTGGCACGACTTCAGCACGGCTGGACGCAGCACTGCTTTTGATCCTTACATCGCCAGAATTTCACGGTAAATCTGTGTGCAGTTTAGACATTGTGTTTACAAGAATCGTACTTTCCCCCAAGTACGTTTCCACTTGCGGCGCCATTTCGGCAACTGTTGTCCCGATCCGCTGCGGAACTGTGTCTGTGGTAAAACCCGAGAACGTACACTGATCAGCCAGAACATTATGATCACCTATCTAATACCCTGTATGTCCACCTTTGGCAGGGGCAACAGCGGCGACGCGTCGTGGCATGGAAGCGATGAGGCTATGGTAGGTCGCTGGAGGGAGCTGGCACAGCTTCTGCACACACAAGTCAGCTAATTCCCGTAAATTCCGGGGAGGGGGCCGATGAGCTCTGACGCCACGTAACATCACATCCCAGATGTGTTCGATCGTATTCAGGCCTATCAAGTTGAAGCCCAACACGTCTCTTGGAATTCGCCACTGTGTTCCTCGGACCACTCCATCACACTCCTGGCCTTGTGATATGACGCGTTATCTTGTTAAAAATGGCACTGACGTTGCGAAACATAATCGTCATGCAGAGGTGTACGTGGTTTGCAACCAGGATACCATACTCCTTGGCCATCATAGTGGTTTGCAGGACCTCCGCAGGACCCTTGGATACCCACGTGCATGTTCCCCAGAGCATAATAGTGCTGCCGCCAGCTTGTCTCCGTGCTGCACTACAAGTGTCAAGGACCTGTTTCTCTGGAAGAGGATAGAATCGCGGCCAAACATTGGCATAATGAAGAAGGTATCGGGATTCATCAGATCATGCAACGCTCTGACACTGAGCCAATGTCGATAGTCACGCGCCCATTTCAGTCCCAGTTGCCGATGTCGTGGTGTTAACATTGGCACATGCACGAGTCGTCGGCTGCGGAGGTCCATTGTTAGGAGTGTTCGGTGCACTGTGTGTTGAGACACACTTGTACTCTGCCTAGTATTAATGTCTGATTTTAGTACCACCACCGTTCGCCGCCTGTACCTTTTTACCATTCCGCCCAGCCTACAATGTCCGACATTTGTAATGGGGAGTGGCCGTCAAATCCCACGACGTCTGGACGTGGTTTCATCTTTGTTTCGCCAAGTATTGGAGATGCACACCACATCACTCCTCGAACATCTGACAAGCCATGCAGTTTCCGAAACCCGCGTGCCGAGCCTCCGGGTCATCGCAATCCGCCCTCGGTCAGACTCACACAGAGCACACGCCTTCCCCATTCTACACACGGGCAGCACGCGCACTGATACTACACGCACCATGCGTGTGTCTGACTGGCAGTCATTTCTCGCCAGGTGACGCTGCTATCGCCTGTACAGGTTTACATCAATAGTAGGTCGAGTGTGTACTCTCTTCTGAAAACGTACCACTCTTGTTGCGTCATGGCCATAGTGTGGGACGCCTCGCGTAACTTACTTTCTCAAGTCCCTACATAAATCATTTACCTTATTGACGCAGTTGCGGTCTAACATATAATATGTTCAACACTCATCTATTTCCGGTTTTTATTTTCTCCACTGTCACCTTGGTTATGGTACGTCATTATTAGCAAACTACACACTTCATTCTCTAGCTATTCCCAACTCTTAACAGGAATGTGGCATGCCACGTCCTTTTTCATTCGACTTATCTGACCACACACTAGAAGCGTCTGCGCCATCTAACGACTGTGTCATACGACGGTACATTGTTGTCGTACAGGACAACAAACCAAGCATGGACTGCTGTCCATATGTATAAAAACAATTAACCCATGACACTCCCTTTATCAACGAGTTGCGTCATTTCGTCTTCTCTTCTCTACTCCCATACAATGGTACAGTCACGTGGAGATTTTAATGTGTACCAGGACTTCAGACATGTAGGGGAAGGACAGACATGACGGCCACCCTAGAACTTGGCTTTTTTTTTATCCAAGTCACGATATATTTAGAAACTCCAAAATCTCAAAGTGCACAGCCACCCTAGCCTCCTATCCACCAGATTTCTGGTATTAAATTTCTCGATGGGTAGCAGGAAATCATCTATATACTCAATAATTCGAAAAATATCCAAGTTCCATTGTATTTGCTAAGGAAGGGTATAATGGCCACATAGCGAAATAGGGAATTCTGTAGTAGGAAAATGAAGAGGAGGAAAAACAGCAGCTGATTATGGACTGGCGGAAAGAAATGAAAGAAAAAGTCGCCTGGTAGAATTTTACACAGAGCAGAATTTAACCATCGCTAGCATTTGTTTTAAGAATAATGAAAGAAGGTTGTATATGTGGAAGTGACTTGTAGACATTAGAAAGTTTCAGATTGATTATATAATGGTACGACAGAGATTTCGGAACCAGATTTTAAATTGTGAGACATTTCTCGGGGCCGATGTGGACTCTGACCACAATTTATTGGTTATGTTGTAGAGTAAAACTGAAGAAATTGAGAAAACGTAGAAAATTAAATAGATAGGACCTAGATAAGTTTAAAGAACAAGAGGTTGCCGAGAGCTTTAAAGGAAACATAAGGCAACGGCTGACTAAAACAGGGGAAAAGAATACAGTAGAAAACGACTCAGTAGCTTTGAGAGACGAAATAGTGAAGGCAGCAGACTATCAAATAGGTAAAAAGTCAAGGCCTAGCAGAAATCTTGCGATAACACAGGAGATATTGAATTTAATTGAAGAGAGAAGAGAGTATAAAAATGCAGAAAATGAAGTAGACGAAAGAAAATACAAATGGATAAACTGAGATTGATAGAAAGTGCAAAATGGTTAAGCAGGAATAGATAGAGGACAAACACAAGTACTTAACAGAATATTTTACTAGCGGAAAGATAGATGCTGCATACAGGAAAATTGGAGAGGCTTTTGGAAAAAGAAAAGCAGTTCAATGAATATCAAGCTCTCAAAGAAGGGAAAGCTGAAAGGTGGAGGGACTATGTAGACGGTCTACAAGAGAGATGAACTTAAGGCAATATTATAACAATGGAAGAACTCATCGATGAAAATGAGATGAGAGATCGATATCGCGAGAAGAAATCGACAGCGTACTGAAAGACCTAAGTCAAAACAAGCCCCCTGGATTAGACGCCATTCCCTCAGAATAACTGAGATCCTTGGGAAACCCAGCCATGACAAAACTGTCCCATCTGGTGGACAACGTATGTGAGACACGCAAAATAACGTCATACGTCAAGAGGAATGTAATAACTCCATTTCATAAGGTAGCAGTAGGCGACAGGTGTGAAAATTACGGAACAATTAGTTTAATAATTCATGGCTGGAAAATACTAACACGATTTCCTTACAGAATAATGAAAAAACTGATATAGACTGATCTCAGTTTTGTTTGCCGATAAATGTAGGAAAACGCGACGCAATTCTGACCCTACGACTTACCTTAAGAGAGAGGTTAAGGAAAGGCAAACCTTCGTTTATAAAATTTGTGTGGACAAATCTTTCGACAATGTTGACTAGAATACTAGCAGGGGTAAAATACAAGGAGCGAAATGCTATTTAAAACTTGTACAGAATCCCGGCAGGAGTTATAAGAGTCGAGAAAAAAAAAAAAAAAAAAAAAAAAAGGTGGTGGGTAGGAAACGAGACGGGTTTGTAGCCTCCCCATGTTAATCAATCTGCACACTGAGCGGGTTGTAGGGTTGTAAAGGAAACAAAGAAAAATGTAGTGTAGGAATTAAACTTTATGGAGAATAAATAAAAATTTTGAGGTTTGCCGATGACATTGTAATTCGGTCAGAGACAGCAAAGGACATGGAAGAGCGGTGTAACGAAATGGACAATTAACAAACGGAAAATAAGGCTAATGAAATGTAGTCGAATTAAATCAGATGATGCTAAGAGAATTAGATTAGGAAATGAGGCACTTAAAGTAATAGATGAGGTTTGCTGTTTGGGCAGCAAAATAACTTATGATGGCCGAAGTAGAGAAGTAGGGTTGGGTAGTTTGGAGGAAGAGACCAATCATCGAGGTCATAGGTCTCATCGGCTTAGGGAAGAAGGGGGAAGGAAGTCGCCGTGCCCTTTCAGAGTAACCATCCCGGCATCTGCCTGGAGCGATTTAGGGAAATCACAGAAAACCTAAATCAGGATGGCCGGACGCGGGATTGAACCGTCGTCCTCCCGAATGCGAGTCCAGTGTGCTAACCACTGCGCCACCTCGCTCGGTACCAGGAGGATACAAAATGTAGAATGGCTAAGGGAAGAAATGTTTTTCTGAAGAAGAGAAATTTGTTAATATCGGATATAAATTCAACTGATAGGAAGTTTTTTCTGGAAGTATGTGGAGTGTAGTCACGTATGGAAGTGAAACATAGAAGATAAACAATTTAGGCAAGAAGACAATAGAAACATGGTGCTGCAGAAGAATGGCGAATATTTGATGGGTGTACCACGTAATCAATAAGGAGGTACTGAGTAGAATTGGAGAGAAAAGAAATTTGTGACACAACTTGAGTAGAAGAAGGGATCGGTTGATACGACACATTCTGAACCAGAAATGGAACACTAATTTCTTATTGGAAGTAAATGTGTGGGGGTGGGGGTAAAAATCGTAGAGGGAGACAAAGAGATGAATGCAGTATGCAGACTGAGAAGCTTTTAACTTGCAGTAGTTATTCGGAGAACAAAAGGTTTTCAAAAGATAGAGTAGCGTGGAGAGATGTATCAAACCAGCCTTCAGACTGAAGACCACAACGACCATAGCTGAACTGGGGTATATAAACTGAGAAAACCAGTATGAACTGTAGTAAAGCGTATTGGAAGGAAAAAATGTATTTACAGTACAAATTACGTGTATAAACACAACTTTTTTCAAAGAAGAAATCGTTATTGCTGCTGGTTTATAATAGGTATATTCAGTATTTGTTCACAAAAATAACAGTAAAAATAGAAGAAAAAAGTTTTAGTTCAGTGTGGATGTATTGATCACAACAGTGAGTATGTGAGGTCTGTTCATAACATAACCAAACTTTATTTTTTAAACTTTATTATTAATTTTACAGATTATTGGTCCTTGCTATCTTCAAAGTATTCCTCCTACCCTATTCACACATTTCCCTCGCTGTTTCCATTTCACGAAGCATTCCTGAGAGTTTCATTTCAAATGGTTCAAATGGCTCTGATCACTATGGGACTTAACTTCTGAGGTCATCAGTCCCCTAGAACTTAGAACTACTTAAACCTAAGTAACCTAAGGACATCACACACATCCATGCCCGAGGCAGGATTCGAACCTGCGACCGTAGCGGTCGCGTGGTTCCAGACTGTAGCGCCTAGAACCGCTCGGCCACTCCGGCCGGCAGAGCTTCATTTGTGATAGCCTTCGAGGTTTCTGACGAATGTTATGTCATCAGTAGGCTGCTCTGAAAACGGCGTCCTTGCAACACTGATTTTAATTTCTGAAATAAAAAGAAATAACTGGGAGCCAGGTCTGGCGAGCAAGAAGGCTGCAAGAGGACAGGATATTTGGCACAAAACTGAAGAACTGACAGAGCTAAGTTTGCAGCAGCATTTGTCGTGGTGCAAGAACTATGAGTTGTCTCGCCACAGCTCTAGTCTCTTTTTGGGGATTTTTTCACGGAACCGTTGCAAAACGCCTTGATAGTAGACGCGATTCATGATTTAACTTCGAGCCAAGAATTCAAAATGCAGAATTCAACTGAAGTCGAAAAAAAAGTTGAGAATCACTTTGACACTGTATCTAGACTGCCGTGCTTTTTTTGGGCGTGTGGGTCTACATTTACATCTACATGGATACTCTGCAAATCACATTTAAGTGCCTGGCAGAGGGTTCAATTAACCACCTTCACAATTCTCTATTATTCCAATCTCATACAGCGCGCGGAAAGAATGAACACCTATATCTTTCCGTACAAGCTCTGATTTCCCTTATTTTATCGTGGTGATCGTTCCTCCCTATGTAGGTCCTTTGTCAATCCACTGAGAACATGAACTTTCGTCTCCGTGCTATAGCCGTAAACCAGCTTTCGTTTCCTCTTATGATCCTTTGCATGAGTATTACGTTGTCACTGGCTCGTCGGACAAACTTTCCCGGATGGGGCCTCTCGGCCAACAATGCCACACGCTCATTTCATTTCATTTTGTCATTGGCTTGTTTAAGGAGTTCCCTGACAAATGTCAACTCGATTTTCTTTCCTGTTGTTACGACACCAAACGACGAACAAATTTTGCTGCAGCTCGACACATGTTCCAATTTTCCGTCAAAGTTTCATGTCATGGCCTTATTGGGATGCTAAAACCTCTTGCAATTTCTCTGGGAATCAATCGGTGATTTGCATGCATCAGATTGTTGATTTTCTGAACGTATGAATCATTAGCTGGAGTGGAAGGTTTTCCCCGTCGAGGATCAGCTTCAGTTGACTGTCGGCGGCTCGTGGTCTTGCGGTAGCGTTCTCGCTTCCCGCGCACAGGGTCCCGGGCTCGATTCCCGGCGGAGTGGATTGTCTCTACCTCGAGATGACCGGGTGTTGTGGGTCTTTCATCCTCATTCACTCGCAAGTCGCCGTAGTGGCGTTACAGAACTTGTGGAGCGGCGGCCGAACCGCCCCGCGATGGGTCTCCCGGCCACCAATGCAATACGCTCTTTTTTTTCAGTTGACTGATGTCTACTTTAAACTGTGAAAACCATTTATAGCACTCCGCACGACGCATAGTATCATCACTGTAAGATTGCTTCAAAGGTTGAAACGTTTCTGTAGAAGTTATCCTCCGTTTCAAGCAAAATTTTAATTTGCATCGTTGCTCCAGAAAATTGCACATCTCAAAAATCGCCGCTAGCACTTACACACGTTATACTCAGATAAGAGTATCAGGAACACTAAAAGAGATATCGACACTCCAAACACTTGTGGGACGTAATATGCAAGGTAGTGCATCACAGCCGGCCGCTGTGACAGAGCAGTTCTAGGCGCCTCAGTCCGGAACCGCGCTGCTACTAAGTTCGCAGGTTCGAATCCTGTCTCGGGCATGTATGTGTGTGATGTCCTTAGGTTAGTTAGGTTCTAAGTCTAGGGGACTGATGACCTTGTGTTTAGTGTTTAGAACGATTTGAAGTGCATCACACTGTGTATCACTAATATCTCCTTTGCCGCGTAAGTCGAAAAGTTTAAGTTATTTTCTGAAGAGAAATCGTATTGTCCACTGGTACGATTGTACCACTAGCTATCGTGCTCACCAACAAGCCAATCCACGAAAGTTCCTATTTGGCGATGGCATTATTGCCGACATGGAAATTTCTCTCTTAAGAACCGCCCTTTCAATACAGTTATATTAGAAAAACCTAACTTGTTACGTTAATTTGTAATAGTTGCGTGTATTTGAAACATGTCTAGATCATAATGTTTCAGAAACATACAAAATGAGAACGCGAGACAACACTATACCCTGGCTCCTTTAATCGACTACGCGTAATCGAGGGGTTTCGAGCGACACCTTTATGCAGTTGCTGTACGATTGCAGCTGTGTATGGCTGTATGGACTCACAATTTCAAATGGCCGTTATGTCTAGACTGGCCATTATACCCGCCTTTCGACCAGCTAACAAACAAATACACTGTAAGACCAAAAAAAAAAAAGACGGGCTGTGAAAAATTTATCCGAATGCAACGGAAATCGATAAATGTGAAGACAAGCGAATGATTACAATTTCAGAAATATTGGATTTATTCGGGAGAAAGGGCTCCACAAAATGAGAAAGTTAATAACACGTTGATTCACCTCTGGCCCTTATGGAAGCAGTTATTCGGTTTGGCACTGTTTGATAGAGTTGGATGTCCTCCAGAGGGGTATCGTACCAAATTCTGTCCAGTTGACAAGTTCGGTCAGCAAAATCCCGAGCTTGTTCGAGGACCCTTCCCCGAAATGCTCCAAACGTTCTCAGTTGGATAGATTCAAATGGTTAAAATGGCTCTGAGCACTATGGGACTTAACATCTCAGGTTAATCAGTCCACTAGAACTTAGAACTACTTCAACCTAACTAACCTAAGGACATCACACACATTCCTGAGGCAGGGTTCGAACCTGCGACAGTAGCGGTAGCGCGGTTCCAGACTGAAGCGCCTAGAACCGCTCGGCCACAATAGCCGGCAACTGGATAGAGAATCGGCGACCTTGCTGTTCAAGGTAGGATTTGGCGAGGATGAAGGCAAACTGTAGAAACTCTCACCGGGTGTGGGTGGGCATTATTTTGCTGAATTGTAAGCCTTGCCATGAAGAGCAACAAAACAAGACGTAGAATATCGTCGATGTACTGATGTGCTGTATGGGTGTTGCGGATGACAACCAAAAGGTGCTGCTGTGAAAAGAAATGCCATCCTAGACCATCACTCCCGGTTGTCCGATCGTAAGGCGGGCGAAGTCAGGTTGATATTCCAGCGCTGTCTGAGGCGTCTCCAGACATGTCTTCGGCCTAGAATCTCGTCGAATAGAGTAGAATTGTCCTCAACGATGGGTACGGCTGCGAACTGAGCCCCAATGACCACCGAAGACGTGTGTGTAGACACCTTGGACAGCAGAGGTTTACCAAACTGACTGTCGCCCTCCCTACAGTCCGATGGTCTGAGGCGCCATTTTATGTTATATCATGAGCCCTTTGAGTGTCATCCGCGGCCCGCTTACAGTACAGCGGTACGTCGACGATATCCTACGCTTCGTTTTGTTGCCGTGCATGGCAACTATTCTGGCATTACATTCCAGCAAGACAATGCCCGTCCGCGCAGGGCGAGAGTTCGTACTGCCTGTCTTCGTGCTCGCCAGATCTACATCTACATCCATACTCCGCAAGCCACCTGACGGTGTGTGGCGGAGGTTACCTTGAGTACCTCTATCGGTTCTCCCTTCTATTCCAGTCTCGTATTGGTCGTGGAAAGAAAATTGTCGGTATGCATCTTTGTGGGCTCTAATCTTTCTGATTTTATCCTCATGGCCTCTTCGCGAGATATACGTAAGAGGGAGCAATATACTGCTTGACTCCTCGGTGAAGGTATGTTCTCGAAACTTCAACAAAAGCCCACACGGAGCTACTGATCGTCTCTCTTCCAGAGTCTTCCACTGGAGTTTATCTATCATCTTCGTAACGCTTTCGCGATTACTAAATGATCCTGTAACGAAGCACGCTGCTATCCGTTGGATCTTCTCTGTCTCTTCTATCAACACTATCTGGTACAGATCCCACACTGGTGAGCAGTATTCAAGCAGTGGGCGAACACGTTTACTGCAACCTACTTCCTTTGTTTTCGGACTGCATTTCCTTAGGATTCTTCCAATGAATCTCAGTCTGGCATCTGCTTTACCGACGATTAATTTTATATGACCATTCCATTTTAAATCAATCTAACGCCTACTCCCAGATAATTTATGGAATTAACTGCTTCCAGTTGCTGACCTGCTATATTGTAACTAAATGATAAAGGATCTTTCTTTCTATGCATTCGCAGCACATTACACTTGTCTACCTTGAGATTCAATTGCCATTCCCTGCACCATGTGTCAATTTGTTGCAGATCCTCCTGCATTTCAGTACAATTTTCCGTTGTTACAACCTCTCGATACACTACAGCATCATCCGCAAAAAGCCTCGGTGAACTTCCGATGTTATCCACAAGGTCATTTATGTATATTGTGAATAGCAACGGTCCTATGACACTCCCTTGCGGCACACCTGAAATCACTCTCACTTCGGAAGACTTCTCTCCGTTGAGAATGACATTCTGCTTACTGTTATCTAGGAACTCTTCAATCCAGTCACACAATTGGTCTGATAGTCCATATGCTCTTACTTTGTTCATTAAACGACTGTGGGGAACTGTGTCGAACGCCTTGCGGAAGTCAAGAAACACGGCATCTACCTGGGAACCCGTGTCTATGGCCATCTGAGCATCGTGGACGAATAGCGCGAGCTGGCTTTCACACGATCGATCCTAGCTTGGCGAGCAAGATCGTAGGATCTCTCCCCAACTGACAACGTTTGGAGCATTATGGGCAGCACTCTCCAGCCGCCTCGGCATCTCGACGGTCTAAAGAGCCAATTGGACAGAATTGGGCACGATACTGTTCAGAGGACATCCAACAACTCTATCAAATAGTGCCAAGCCCAATAACTGCTTGCATATGGGCCACAAGTGGACCATGCTTGCTCATTTTGCGAAGTTCGTTCTCCTGAACAGATCATCAAATTTTTCTGAAACTGTAATCATTTGTTGGCCTGTACGTCTATCGATTTCTGTTCTTTTCGGATAATTCCTTCGCGTTAGTCGGTTCATTTGTTTTCTTAGTGTGTAAACATGTAGGTCTACTTTAACTAAAACTATTGACTACCTCTCGCATGTTTGTTCCAGTTGAAATTTTTGTAAGTTGCACAACAAATACACTACTGGCCATTAAAATTGCTACACCACGAAGAAATGCAGTTGTAAAAGGGGTATTCACTGGACAAATATATTATACTAGAACTGACATGGGATTACATTTTCAAGCAATGAGAAATCAGTACCCAGAACAACCACCTCTGGCCGTAATCACGGCCTTCATACGCCTGGGCATTGAGTCAAACAGAGCTTGGATAGTGTGTGCAGGTACAGCTGCCCATGCAGCTTCAACACGATACCACAGTTCATCAAGAGTAGTGACTGGCGTATTGTGACGAGCCAGTTGCTCGGCCACCATTGACCAGACGTATTCAATTGGTGAGAGATCTGGAGAATGTGCTGGCCAGGGCAGCAATCGAACATTTTATGTGTCCAGAAAGGCTCGTACAGGACCTGCAACATGCGGTCGTGCATTATCCTGCTGAAATGTAGGGTTTCGCAGGGATCGAATGAAGGATAGAGCCACGGGTCGTAACACATCTGCAATGTAACGTGCACTGTTCAAGGTGCCGTCAATGCGAACAAGAGGTGACCAAGACGTGTAACCAATGGCACCCCATACCAACACGCCGGGTGATACGCCAGTATGGTGTTGACGAACACACGCTTCCAATGTGCGTTCACCGCGATGTCGCCAAACACGGATGCGTCCATCATGATACTGTAAACAGAACCTGGATTCATCCGAAAAAATGACGTTTTGCCATTTGTGCACCCAGGTTTGTCGTTGAGTACACCGTCGCAGGCGCTCCTGTCTGTGATGCAGGGTCTCCGAGCTGATAGCCTATGCTGCTGCAAACGTCGTCGTCTAACTGTTTGTGCAGATGTTTGTTGTCTTGAAACGTCCCCATCTGTTGATTCAGGAATCGAAACGTGGCTGCACGATCCGTTACAGCCATGCCGATAAGATGCCTGTCATCTCGACTTCTAGTTGGGATCCAGTACGGCGTTCCGTATTACCCTCCCGAACCCACCGATTCCATAGTCTGCTAACAGTCATTGGATCACGACCAACGCGAGCAGCAATGTCGCGATACGATAAACCGCAATCGCGTTAGGCTACAAACCGACCTTTATCCAAGTCGGAAACGTGATGCTACGCATTTCTCCTCCTTACACGAGGCATCACAACGACGTTTCACCAGGCAACACCGGTCAACTGCTGTTTGTGTATGAGAAATTGGTTGGAAACTCTCCTCATGTCACCACGTTGTAGGTGTCGCCACCGGCGCCAACCTTGTGTGAATGCTCTGAAAAGCTAATCATTTGCATATCACAGCATGTTCTTCCTGTCGGTTAAATTTCGCGTCTGTAGCACGTCATCTTCGTGGTGTAGCAATTTTAATGGCCAGTAGTGTATTTGGAACTTTCAACCGTTTTCTGACTGCCGTTCACGTACAATAGTTAACTTTTCACAAACGCTAGACTGTATGCAATGACGCACTGTGGCTGTCGGCTGGTGAGAGCAGGGTGTGTGCCCTGTGTGTTGCAGCTGCCGGCAGCAGGAAGAGGGGTCGCTGGCACTCGCGAGCGCGCGGCCTGCTGCTGCGCGTCTTCGCCTCGCTGTGCCTCTGCAACTCCAACGGCAAGGGCTCCTAAGGGCAGCCGCCCTCACCAGCGGCGGCAGCGGCGACGGCGACGGCGACGGCGCCGCGGCGCGCCGCAGCCCTGCGGCCGCCGAGTCCTCTCGGGAGCGCCGCCCCCTGTCCGAAGAAGACTGCTGCTACGTCCTCATCA
The DNA here is from genome assembly GCF_023864275.1 of Schistocerca cancellata. NCBI lineage: Eukaryota > Metazoa > Arthropoda > Insecta > Orthoptera > Acrididae > Schistocerca > Schistocerca cancellata. Next base: position 140,540,297 of record NC_064633.1, read on the forward strand.
CTCGGGCGATCCGCCCGCACATAGGAGACGCTTGCGAACCACTCACCTGTGCCGGCTGGAGAACAGAGCTCTTGCAGTGACCGTGTCCGCGAGTGCCGAGTTCTCCGTACTGCACTTCACAGTGGAGCCCGTGGACGCGAGATATGCGGTGAAGTTGTTGTGAGATACGCTTCAGTATCGTAGGCTCAGTTCTCGGTTCAGTCTGCTTCAGAACCGCTGCGTTAAAGTCAATACGTGTTTCGCATAAACTGGCTTAACGTGTGTAGCATTCCTCGCTTGCATCTCATGCACTGTTCGCCGTGCAGTAAAACTTGTATCTAAGTGGTACGTCAGAAGTAAACTTGTGGATTATCAGTTGTACCTCTACATCGTAGAGGCTAGCAGTATTGATAAAAACCCAAAAGTCGCGATGGTACACGACATTTTCTGGCTAATCAAAGGCTGAAAACGTTTTCTACAAAGATGCAGTAAAAAAGTTTGGAAGCAGTACATGATCTGTCTTTAGTGGCATCTTGCTTTTATGGTCAAGAACATGAATAGTGAAATGCGTTTCTGTACACAAAATTTACAAATATTCTTACCTTAAGACACGCACTATCACTTTTCTCATCATATATGTATTTTGCGAGCTGTTTACAGCTAACGCTTTTTCTCGCTTCTCAACCTTCACTGTTTACAGTCTTCCAAATCTCCATACTGGAGATTCTAGGAGTCTATAGCTTCCCTGACAGCTGTCACCCACATTCTAGGCGGTTGACATCTGGGGTCCGTCTCCATATCTTCTTTGGCCATTTACTATCATCAATTCATCCTAAATGGCGTATCACAGCAATCTCTCAATACCTCCGATTATATCCCCTTCCCATTCTATCGTTTTTCTGACTTCTTCCTCTTGTGTAATCTTGACGCTCCAGCACTTCGTCTCCAGTAATGCATTTTCATGGCTAATAGTTGATCTGTTTTCTCTACTTCTTATTTCCCAAATTTCTGACTCGTTTTCATAACTAACTTCAGGGTTTCAGAAGATGACTACGTGAAATCTATCAGTCAGATATAAAACTGAATCAGTCAGTGGATAGAGTATCTCTCCAAATTTCTAACTCAGACTACAGGTATTGATCATGGGTACTGCCTATGATGTGGCAAACATCAATGCGTGCGTGCAAATAATTCGAGTCGCTACTGACGGAAAGCGCAATGCAGCCCGCTTTGGAAATCTGTTCATTGGATTGCCTATCTGCAGGTGCAAACTAATTTGATACTGCACTACGGCGTCGACGATGTTCTCCACGCCTGCCCCTTAGTGTAAATACACCACCGGGTGTTTTACGAATTTTAGAGAGATGCTGTATTCACTGGTCATTTTTCTGTACTTATTGTAGTTTTCAAGCAAACGTCTTCTGGAGCCCTGCAGGAACTTAGGAATAACCCTTTATACACACGCTTCTATTATTGTTCTCTATATAATCCTTTTTATTTGTTTTCTTATTACTCCAGAGAATTGAGTTTAGCTATCGAACAATATGAAATCATCTCTTAAAACATTTTATACTTTTAAAAACACTGTACAAGGTTATGTTAGTTAGCAGAGCGCGTAATGCCCAACCAAGAGCACCAGATGCCTAACCCATTTCACTTCCGCTTCACACCTTTTAACATCTGGCAATCTTAAGCATTCTGAATCAGGAAACGCTTGTGGTTTACATTTTTCCTTGTCAAAACGGGAATCTATTTAGTCAGCCGATTTCGCATTATAGCGCTATGAATGAGAAACAGTCGGAGGCATCTTTACACAGAAGCCATGCGAAAAACCACTAGGCCGAGAAAATTTCTGCAGAGCTACCAATGATAAAACAATAAAATTTAGTTAATGATAACCCGTGTATACATCGACATCGATTATGCAAAATGTGGTCTTGTAGCTGGTGGAAAAGATGCGAGGCCTGGGAACTAAATGAGTTCATTGCCTTTTGCCTAAGTTGATTCACTTCGTTTTTATCAAATCATGTCAGTTTCGACATAACAAATAAAAATGTCACCAGTAGCAATGTACAGATATACCAAGCGAGCTTAAGTATGATTGCCCCAGAACAATGAGCCTCAGACCAGCCATGGCTCCGTGTAAACTACTTCTTGTTCTTTTTAGCATATCTAATAGACAATTTTTTTTACCTCCTACGTACGGTGTACATAGAGCTTCCCCATTCACTTTCTATAAGCAATAACGGTTTTTGCATAAATTTTGGCCTGTGGTTCAGGGGAATAGGACATCAAATACATCATCAAAACACTTCTTATGCGTCCTAACTGCTACATTCTGAAGTTCACTGTGGAATACAACCGCCCAGTATTCGATGAAATTTGCATAGTTCAAATATACTTATGTCCTACAGTGAATGGTGTTCATTACTGACGCTGCAACGAACATCAGGAATGCTCCGACTGTTGTTTTCTCGTTAATGTCGTAACTTTTACTAAACAGAAAATTTCCTTGTATTTACTGCATCAAAGACAGAAAACTGTCGCCTTCAGTCTTTGATAACACATGCCTTAGACGTGACAAAAGAATGTAATGCCACGCTGGAATCTGAACACCAAATATGTAATCATTTTCGCCTATTATAGCACCAGAATATACCTCTAGAGCAGATATAGCACCACAATATACCTCTAGAGCAGATGGAGCTAAGCAGGGAACCATTGCGTTTTCAACATAGCACCTGCAGTCCTGCTCTCTAGTACAACGTCTTGGAGTTCAGCCATTATTAACGCTTACAAATCTATGAAACGCAGTTTTAGCGGTGGTTTCCGTTATCAGTCGTAGCTCCCCTATTCGGGATTCCGATCTTCGGCTTTTCTTCTCTTCCGTGTTTTCACACATACATTATCAGCTCTACACTGAGTTATCAATGGACATGTCCTCCAGTGAACAGAATAGTCATTCATATATCTGCACCTTAACACGTGATCATCGCAATGTTTTCTGATTAGTATTGTGAACCTATGTAGTAGTCGTGTAGTAGTGTTACATATAGTTTACTATGAAGCTGAAGAAGATTTTGTACAAATACCATTATTACGTTCGTTTGTATTTTTGTGACATTTGTTGCATAGTAACGATTTCTCTTTTTTGGAAGAACCCGAGCACCTAAATGTTGCCATCGTAAAAGTCGGTAGTATGCATACTGTCAACGATAATTGTAGAAGCGCTGTCTTGCATAAACATTGAACAGCGTAAACAATCAAATTATGTGTAAATAAATCTAAGAAATAAATATGCATAGCGACTGTTATATATTTTGTGAAGAGATCGGTAATATTTGTTATGAGCGAATGATGTATATACTTCATTTATTGTGTATCAAATCTGTCATACTGTCTACAGTGTCTGTCTCCAGGGTATCCAGGTATTACATTTGCATATTTGCCTCTATTTACCAGTATTTATGGGCATTAATCTATACTAATACCAGTTTCGATACTGGAGTTGTCTTCTCAAGTGCCCTGTGACAGCCTTTCACCCGTAATAAATTGGTCCCAGTGCATCTAACAAAAATATTCTAAAGCAAATATATTGCACTCAAGTTGGCAAATATTTTGTGATAACATTTCGCAAAGCCATTTCTAAAGTATTTTGAGATTTATCTTTAAATTGTTTATTTTTAGCATGTGTATTTCTATTTCATGACATCTAAAATACTGTTACCAAAGTTTCCACTACAATCTATGACACGTTACATTCAGTCTATTCACGACAGCACTTGTCAAAAACCGTATAAAATTTTCTTACATCGTAATTTTCGTCGCTCATACACAAGAAAACTAAGAAGCAGGAGATGAGTTAACAGATGTGACCATAACTGTGCTTTAGTCATTGGTGTGTGTAGACAAAATCTGTAAATTAGAATCAGATTCCATCATATTTTTAATCTTGTCGGGTAGGTATCTATCGTTGCGGGCAGGTAAACGTTCGTAGCTAGGGCGTAGCAGCCAATAGCAGTAGAATCGGCTTGCTAATACCCTATAATAACTTCCATTTATTCTTCGAAAAACTAACGTCCCATTTCCACACTTTCAGAGGTTCAGTTGTCTGTTTCCATTCGTCACTGCAGTGCATAAAATTATTTTCGAAAAGCGTGTAACTACTTTCAGCGTTAAAAATCTGTGTCCCGAAATCGCTGAATTGTGTAGGATTCCAAATCCGATGGAAAGATACTGTTTTATTTGTGAAAGACACTATTTCTTTCATAACAGTTCAATGTACTTAAAAGCTATATTTAACTACACTGAGAGCCACTTTTTTATTTCAGTACAAATTACCAAGTAGAGAAACAATTATACATTTCTTTCGTCAGTTATTAAACCTGTTTTATATACCATAGGCACAAACGAGTTCAGGCAAGGCAGAAACACCTTGATGTATGTATTTTCCTCTAACACTGCCTGATAGCGAGCTTCATTAATCAGTTATTCTTTCCGTTTATATAGAAATCATCCCCTCGTCTAAGACAGTTTTAATAAAGTAATTGTTTCTAAACTGTTTCCTTTGCAGTTTGGACTGGCAGTTGAAGATCGTTTTCGATATTGTGTAACAATTCATCTACACATTCTGTTACCCTTTATCATATCAAAAAGCTATTAAAGGGCTCTGGTAAAAAAAAGTGGCTTTCGCTTGCATTACAAGCATTTCTAACATTTTGTTTATACAATTAAGGTTGTTTATGACCAAAATTAAAAGCTGCATGGAAGGAAAGTATAGGAATCACACGGGGTAAAAGACAAAGACTGAACAGTTTATCAAAAATTGCGGTGCTACTGGTAAAGATGAAAATGTATGATGTGTTAAGGGTCACAATGTGCCAGTGACTAACAATGCAGGTATTATAGATGACAGTTTAGGTTTCACAATCCGGCGAAAACAACACACGCACTATTTTTGTAACTTGTGCAGACAATCAGTCAGGTTTGAGAGGGGCTTCTGTTACGACCAATACAATAATTTTCTACTTCAAATGACTTCCTCTCCACGCACGCACACTAACACTTGTATATTTTTTACATCCAATAATAGTGTCAAAAGTACATTTTGTGAAAGCGTGAACAATACCTGTCCCACTCTTTGCGAATGTACTAAGGCATAAATAACATTCTCTTCTTTAAAAAAGTTGATGTACTTCTATGTAACATGTAGACTGGGAACAACTTTGTTGATGTTAGCTGAATACTAGAATATATGTAGTTAGTGTAAATTTGTGTTGGTGATATTTGTAAAAATGCCTGTAACAAAGTTTTCATTTCTGTTTGTAATGTAAATTAGTCTCATGTTTATGTAAGCGACAATAAAAATCTTATCAAGAGTCGTCGCTCTATGTAACTGTACATCATGTCTTTTGTAGACTTTTCCCTGTTGTGAGTGTCTCCCTGGTAAAAGGAATATGAATAAAATTCATCACAACTGATGCCAGAGTTTCAAGAAATGATTGTGTCTTGTGGGTAAGTATTTGTTGAAATATTGAAACAACTACGTTTGTTTTCATTGGAACCATCCCCTTTCTACGGCATTAAAGAGCTTTATAAAAGAGGACTCCAATGATGCACTGACTTTTAATGACAGAAGAGTTTTCAAAAAAGTAAGAAAATACATGGAAATTATAAAGTCCGTGAAACATTTTAAAAAATCGGTACAGGTAAGTGGTTAAACATAGAGTAACAAAATTTACAGTATGTGAAAGACAAATTCTAAAAGGCTTTTTTAGCTTTGCGCGGACACGTTTGATTGGAAAATGACCCGCTCTCAATCGGTAGCGAGTGTGCAAAGAAATAACTTTGGCAGGTTTCACAAGACACCACCAATTTACAACAGCATGACGACTACGCATGGAAATTTATCTTTAGGACACAGCCACTTTTTATCTTTTGAGAAAGGTCGACCTACGTGACACACGCATATAATGACAACGAATCTCAATGCAACTGTCTTACACGTCCGGGATTATAACAACGTTAATGTATTCTGAGCTGTGTCTATCAACACAGTCAGTGGACCCTTCTTCTTCATGGTATCGTCAATCCTGACTTTCTGCAATTGCGGCTCATACCTTAGCTTCAGACTGATAACGGGGATTTCATGTTTCAATAAGACGGTGCCCACCACATTTCCACCTCGAATACTTCCAAAACGCATTGCAGCATCTCTTCTTACTGTCACACCTGATCTGCTGGGTCGAACATGGGCAGAATTGGGCTACCAATATGATGTGTGCGGTGTGGCGAAGGATGACCACATAGACGACTTATAAACAATATAAAAAACACTTCGATCGTTCGCCTTTCACATAGCCTATGATTTGTTACGTTATTCTTCGTCATTTATATCTAGCGATATTTTGAAATGTTTGATGGACGTTATAATTACACTACACTAAGGCCATTAAAATTGCTACACCACGAAGATGACGTGCTACAGACGCGAAATTTAACCGACAGGAAGAAGATGCTGTGACATGCAAATGGTTAGCTTTTCAGAGCATTCACACAAGGTTGGCGCCGGTGGCGAAACCTACAACGTGGTGACATGAGGAGAATTTCCAACCGATTTCACATACACAAACAACAGTTGACCGGCGTTGCCTGGTGAAACGTTGTTGTGATGTCTCGTGTAAGGAGGAGAAATGCGTACCATCACGTTTCCCACTTTGATAAAGGCAGCATTGTAGACTATCGCGATTGCGGTTTATCGTACTGCTCACGTTGGTCAAGATCCAATAACTGTTAGCAGAATATGGAATCGGTGGGTTCAGGAGGGTAATACCGAATGCCGTGCTGGATCCCAACGGCTTCGTACCACTAGCAGTCGATATGACAGGCATCTTATCTGCATGGCTGTAACGGATCGTGCAGCCACGTCTCGATCCCTGAGTCAACAGATGGGGACGTTCGCGAGACAACAACCATCTGCACGAACAGTTCGACGACGTTTGCAGCAGCATGGACAATCAGCTCGGAGACCATGGCTGCGGTTACCCTTGACGCTGCATCACAGACAGGAGCGCCTGCGATGGTGTACTCAACGACGAACCTGGGTACACGAATGGCAAAACGTCATTTTTTCGAATGAATCCAGGTTCTGTTTACAGCATCATGATGGTCGCATCCGTGTTTGGCGACATCGCGGTGAACACACACTGGAAGTGTAATCGTCATCACCATACTGGCGTATCACCCGGCGTGATGGTATGGGATGCCATTAGTTACACGTCTCGGTCATCTCTTGTTCGCATTGACGGCACTTTGAACAGATGTGCTACGACCCGTGGCTCAACCCTTCATTCGATCTCTACGAAACCCTACATTTCAGCAGGATAATGCACGACCGCATGTTGCAGGTCCTGTACGGGCCTTTCTGGATACAGAAAATGTTCGACTGCTGCCCTGGCCAGCACATTCTCCAGATCTCTCACCAATTGAAAACGTGTGATCAATGGTGGCCGAGCACCTGGCTCGTCATAATGCGCCAGTCACTACACTTGATGAACTGTGGTATCGTGTTGAAGCTGCATGGGCAGCTGTACCTGTACACGCCATCGAAGCTCTGTTTGATTCAATGCCCAGGCGTATCAAGGCCGTTATTACGGACAGAGGTGGTTGTTCTGGGTACTGATTTCTCAGAATCTATGCAACCAAATTGAGTGAAAATGTAATGACATGTCAGTTCTAGTATAATATATTTGTCCAATGAATACCCGTTTATCATCTGCATTTATTCTTGGTGCAGCAAATTTAATGGTCAGTAGTGTACATTCTAAATGTTGCATAATGTTTACATGAGAATGAAGTGAAATTATGTATCTCAAATACAGAGTATTCCACAGTTGCTTTCGAAAAAATTGTGGCTGCAAACGCTATTACATCGCTCTGTCATACTTCTCAAAACTCACAAATACGGCGCAGAGGAGGACATGCTCCCATTACAAAAACACATCCTTACTGCTACTAACCAGGAATCAAAATACCCATTTCATACTACTGTATATCATGCTGGAAACAACATTTCGATTTCATTAAACGCGTATTAAGCACACTCTAAGAGAAAAAAAAAAAGAAAAGAAAAACCAACGCACCACGAAGTAATCATCAGAATGTGCAGAAATTGATAGTGATGCACACGTAGGCAGAACCAGTTATTACAATCGCAGAAAAACTGGATGTTTTATTCAAGATGAAGAGCTTCACAAACTGAGCAAGTCAACAACGCGTTGATCCACCTCTGGCCCTTATTCAAGCAGTTATTCGGCTTGGCATTGATTGACAGAGTTGTTGGATGACCTCGTGAAGGGTATCGTGACAACTTCTGACCATAACGCTCGAAACGACCTCAGTGGAGGAGAGATACGGCAACCTCACTGGCCAAGTTAAGGTTTGCCAAGCACGGAAACAAGCTTTAGAAACTCATCGTGCGCGGACGGACATTTTTCTTCCTGAAAATTGAGCCCAGGATGGCTTACCATGAAGGGCAACAAAGGGGCGCAGAATTTGTCCACGTACCCTCTGTGCTGTAAGGGTACCGCAGATGACCACCAGAGGTCTCGTGTTATGAAATGAAACGCCCTCCCAAACCATCACTCTGGCTTGTTGGATCATACGGCGTGTGACATTCGGGTTGGTATCCCACCGTTTTTGGGAGTGTCTTCAGACCGTCATCATGGCTCAGTTCCACTGTGACTCGTCACTCAAGGCAATTCTACTCCATTCAATGAGATTCCAAGCCGAGGACGTGTTTGGAGACACCCTGGACAGTTTTGGGATAGCAACCTGACTGACACCCTCCATACAACTCGACAACGAGGAGTGATGGTCTGGGACGCAGTTTCATTTCATAGGAGGACCCCTTTGAGTGCTGCCCTTGCAGCTCAGCAGTACGCCGACGATATTCCACGCACCGTTTTGTTGTCCTTCACGCAAACCATCCTGTGATTCAGCAGAACAATGCCCTTCCGCACGTGGCGAAAGTATCTATTGCTTCTCTTGGTGCTTGCCAAACCCTATCTTGCCCAGCAACATCGCCAGATCTGTCCCCGGTTGAGAACGTTTAGAGCAATATGGGTAGTGCTCTGCAATCAGCTTAGGATTTTGACGACCCAACGCACCAATTGTACAGAATTTGGCACGATATCTCTCAGGATATTCAACAACTCTATCAAACAATGCCAAGGTGAATAACTCTTTGAATAAAGGCCAGAGGTGGATCAACGCCTTACTGACTTGCTCAATTCGTGAGGCTCTTTCTCTTGAATAAATCATCCAATTTCTCTGAAATTTTAATCATTTGTTTGTCTCCAAACGTACATCACATCTACGAATGTCCGTCCCATTTCTATATAAGAGAAACTCAACACACGTATAGATATTTGTTGATATGTAGTTTGAGCAACAACATTTGACTCAAGTAGCATTGTGGGGAGCACAAGTTGAGCGGAAGACCTCAGTTCACACTGCCTTTAATAAATTCAGATATCTATAAATTGCATATATGTACTATTAAATGGCGTGGCCATTGATTGCAGTCAAACACTTTTAATATTCCTTGACCACATTATAATATGTCGTGGTCAAAATATTTAATAGTGCCCGAAATCCAGAAACGGGAAAGTGAATAGAAATTCATCTCATGTGTAGATGTTTGTTCAACTCTATACTTTAAGATCTACAGTTTGAGCATTACCATTTGACTACAGCAACCAACTTACGAGAAAATGAAGAAGTTAACAGCTAAATGCTACCTGCGGGACACAAAGACATTACATCACTAAACACAATGGAAGGAATTTTTAAATTTTGTTGCTACATGAAGTTCATGGCCATCTGACAATATTCGTACATACATGTTGAAATTGGGACATTATCAAAATAACACCGTAACGCGACATTACATAAAAGACAAAATAACCAAAGTGCAATAATTAGATTATTACAAGAGAATGACAGCTACATATTACTGCCAGCTATCTAATTCATGCTCTCAGACTGAAATCCAAAATTTATGAAGACATACACTCCAGAGTCAAATAATATTATAATATACTACAGGTAAAATAGAAAAGGACCAGGTATCAACGCAGTGTACACTTATTACTGCCACCCACTACCTCTGCTGGAATGCGTTGTTGATTCGACATTAAAAGACACCTTAACTATTCCAGTTGTGATCTGAACACACTTCAAGACAGACTGAACTCTATCCATGACACTTAACCAAAAATGATTGACGTAGATCAACGCCGATTGGCACCACGAAAGGAAATGTATGGCTCGTGAAAATGTAAAAAAATTACACTACTGTCCATAAAAATTGCTACACAAACAAGAAATGCAGATGTTAAGCGGGTATTCATTGGGCAAAAATATTATACTAGAACTGACATGTGATTACATTTTCATGCAATTTGGGTGCATAGATCCTGAGAAAGCAGTACCCAGAACAACCACCTCTGGCCTTAATAACGGTCTTGATAGGCCTGGGCATTGAGTCAAACAGAGCTTGGATGACGTATACAGGTACAGCTGCCCATGCAGCTTCAACACGATACCACAGTTCATCGAGAGTAGTGACTGGCGTATTGTGACGAGTCAGTTACTCGGCCACCATTGACCAGACGTTTTCAATTGATGAGAGATCTGGAGAATGTGCTGGCCAGGGCAGCAGTCGAACATTTTCTGTATCAAGAAAGGCCCGTACAGGACCTGATACATGCGGTCGTGCATTATCCTGCTGAAATGTAGGGTTTCGTAAGGATTGAATGGAGGGTAAAGCCGCGGGTCGTAACACATCTGAAATGTAACGTCCACTGTTCAAAGTGCCGTCAATACGAACAAGAGGTGACCGAGACCTGTAACCAATGGCATCCCATACCATCACGCCGGGTGATACGCCAGTATGGCGATGACGAATACACGCTTCCAATGTGCGTTCACCGCGATGTCGCCAAACACGGATGCGACCATCATGATGCTGTAAACAGAACCTGGATTCATCCGGAAAAATGACGTTTTGCCATTCGTGCAGCCAAGTTCGTCGTTGAGTACACCATCGCCGGTGGTCCTGTCTGTGATGCAGCGACAAGGGTAACCGCAGCCATAGTCTCCGAGCTGACAGTCCATGCTGCTGCAAACATCGTCGAAATGTTTGTGCAGATGGTTGTTGTCTTGCAAACGTCCACATCTGTTGACTCAGGGATCGAGACGTGGCTGCACGATCCGCTACAGCCATGCGGATAAGATGCCTGTCATCTCGACTGCTAGTGATACGAGGCAGTTGGGATCCAGCACGGCGTTCCGTATTACACTCCTGAACCCACCGGTTCCATATTCTGCTAACAGTCATTGAATCTCGACCAACGCGAGCCGCAATGTCGTGATACGATAAACCGCAATCGCGACAGGCTACAATCCGACCTGTATCAAAGTCGGAAACGTGATGGTATGCATTTCTCCTCCTTACACGAGGCATCACAACAACGCTTCACCAGGCAACGCCGGTCAACTGCTGTATGTGTATGAGAAATCGGTTGGATACTTTCCTCATGTCAGCACGTTGTAGGTGTCGCCACCGGCGCCAACCTTGTGTGAATGCTCTGAAAAGCTAATCATTTGCATATCACAGCCTCTTCTTCCTGTCGGTGAAATTTCGCGTCTGTAGCACGTCATCTTCGTGGTGTAGCAATTTTAAAGGCCAGTAGTGTACTAGACATCCGATCATCTATCAGCGCCTCGGAAAACGCTTGCAGAAAGAAGTATCTTAAACAGGGTCGACGACATGAAATGGGGGGGGGGGGAGGAGTTTTAACTATCTCATTAGCTGCTTTCTGTAAAATGCACTCCTTGATAATGATTATCTTTGGGAATCAACTCATACCTCTAAGGGCACTTGGGACTGGATTCACATCCGTTCACACCCCATTCATATTTCGGCATGTCCATCAAATCAGTTAAAAGTTATAGAACCAGCTCAGTGGTTGAAGACATTTTATTACTATTGTTATACACAATCGATAACTAGGATGAAAGTGACTTCTCTGCAGTAAGCATGTAGAAGTGGCGGAAAATGACGTTGCAGTCAATACTTTCAGAATCACTAAATTACTTCTTAACCATTGACTCTTTCTCAGTTTCAGAATCTTTATTAGGTGCCGTTAATGTCTATACCTCGGGGCATCTGTGGGGACAGATTAGAAAATGAGGCAAAGCAACGTGAAGTAGAGCAAGGTTTGATAATCACTGTACGAATATATTAAACATGTTAGTATCAAAACAACTTCTCCGTCATCATCATACATTTATAGTATCAAGCGGTACATTGATCAACAGACATCTGGTCTCTATAGTCAATCTTTGGATAAAGAGTTCGTTAATACACAATCAGGTAAGATAAATTGATGAAACAATTGAGGACACATAATTGTGACAGCCCAGCTGCATAATAGGGGAGACGGAGCACTCAGATTACTGTACTATGAATACATTCAGTACCCTAGCAACACTTACTCCACAATTTGCTATTGTTCGAATGACCAGTGAGTAGCAAAGAGTGTTAGGGTTCAGCTCTCGGCCTGGAGCGTTGTCTCCACAATCAGCATGCAAAAAGGGATAAAAATATTCAAATCAGCAACAGAAATAATGTCTTGCGCAAATAGATTCATTTTGCTCAGCGTTACATGCTTTATAAAGAAAGTGATTGGGCACATGGACCCGAAATGATGGGACTCAGGAAATCTGGTGGGCTGAAGAGTTCAAAATCCACTATCTCCAAGAAATTTAAAAAAAAATGTGGAACTAAGACAAACTCAACCGATATATAGGTATCCGTTCAACTCTGTGATCTTTATCTGTAGTTTGAGCAACAGTATTTAACTCCAGTAACATAGTGAGGACCATGAGGTGAGCTGAACGTCAAAGTTCACACTCTCTTCAAGAAATTCACAACAGTTAAACGCTATCCAGTCAGACGCAATGACAAGCACATAAAGATATTCGCAAATCACGACTCACAAACCAACACGTGGATTACAGAAAAAGCAAATCCCGTTAGCAACCAGTACGTTAAGGATACTGTAACATTATAAGGTAATATCACACAACTGGTCACTCCATTACCAGGACGGATGGCATAATTTCAAATTCGCGCAAACAGATTGGGACGCAAGAATATTGAAATAAAAGAGATTGCGAGTTGCTTGCCAAACCATCGCAAATGCAATAAATGAAATTAACTATCATTTAAAATTAAACTTAAGTAACATTGATACGTTTCTCCCCTTACGAGTGGACTGTTAAAACAAGCGTCCGATACTTACAGATGCCAATGAAAGAATGCCTGAAAGTACCGTTGTTTGGACCGTACACTCCGTGACCAGTGTTGGATGATGTTACCATTTCAGCAGCGGCAGAATACCAACTGCGGTCCTGTGGTGTACTAGACTAATTCTCGCCGCACCGCGGATCGAAAAACTCTCTGGTTTATACACTTCCAGAATACCAAGTTAGGTTTCTAATAAAAATGCTATCTCCGTGAGCTCTGCTGATACTGGACGCATCTTCAGAATCCTCTTTCGTTCGCATTACTCACACAAATGCAATTACAGTGAAGATTGGGAAGAAAGCAGGCTCTGCAGAGCTGAAAAATAAAAAAAAAATAAAAACTACATCTCTCTTTTCCAAAGGCTACTTCTGCCTGCCGCAGAGTGAAATATCAAATGGACTAAACCCTGTTAGCATGATAAGCCGACAGAGATTAGTAACATTCATGAAACGAACTGAACTGACCATTTCAGTACCATTCTTCAAAAAGGAGCAGATCTGATCACTTTATTTGAATTTTTTTCCACTATCAACAAACTACAGCAGGAATCAGCTCTAGCCTAAAACAAGAACAGTGCTTGCATTCAGTGAAATATAAAATTAGATATAACATCTGGTCGAGGTACTACACAGGAGAAACAGGTGTAACTTCCACTCTGCACGCGATAAATATATCATCTGTTTAATGGACTATGACTTCACAAATAGCAACATATGTATAAAACATCTGACATCATTTAGAAAGCATGGATTAAGATATTAAAGCAATACACTGCTTAAAAAGATTTCCTACGAAGGGTTCAGTGGAAGTACCTGATTGGTAATCTTGATAGCGGAGACATTCTTTTTCAAAAGTTTTTCTTTATATGTTGATTGCAGCAATAATAAAAACATTTACTGTAATGGGACAACAGAGAAGTGAGACTCAATAAATAGATTTCCAGCAATTTTCTACGTATTCAGTTCACATTTTGATGTACGTAGAAAACATTTTATACACCTGTATTCATTAATAATGAAGATGGGTTCCAGTCTCAGTTTATTATGAAAATCGAAACTCTATCAGTCTGTCACAGACGTTATTTAAATCTTTTTTTCCCTGCCTGGACACCTGTTGCAGGTGCACTGAGCGTTTGTTTCGTCATTCCCATCATGGCTTCTCCTCATAATGTCTTCTTTCTTCTCACTTATCTTTCTGCATCCCTCTCGTGATTGCGTTTTTGTCTTCCGTTACAGACCGTTTTTACAAAATTTGGTATCTACTGTCTGCAAACTATTTATCCAGACTCAAAAAATGGCTCTGAGCACTATGGGCCTTAACTTCGAAGGTCATCAGTCTCCTAGAACTTAGAACTACCTAAACCTAACTAACCTAAGGACATCACACACATCCATGCCCGAGGCAGGATCCGAACCTGCGACCGCAGCGGTCGCGCGGTTCCAGACTGTAGCGCCTAGAACAGCTCGGCCACCCCGGCCGGCTATCCAGACTCATTCCACACAAAGTTTCCAAAAGTTTTACCGGTTGCTAATTTTCAAAGTTACTGTCCATCAGAAGCCACATGTTGCTCTTTCAAAACGTCAACTACGAAAGTTCATCATCCATTGGTTGTAATAGTCTTAATAGTGTTTATTGAATCGGTAATGTGTTTCTCACAGCACATTAGAGAAAAGCATTTCCCTACTCTTGTACTATAAAGTGCAATCGCTTCAGTGTTAATTGCTTTTCGGGTTTCAAGTCCACTGGTCGCTAGCTGTTGGGAAACACGAATTCTGCCCCAGTGATTCCATGTACGATACACCCAACCCAAAAGGGATGCCGCCGGTCGGGGTGGCCGAGCGGTTGTAGGCGCTACAATCTGGAATCGCGCGACCGCTACGGTCGCAGGTTCGAATCCTGCTTCGGGCATGGATGTGTGTGATGTCCTTAGGTTAGTTAGGTTTAAGTAGTTCTAAGTTCTAGTGGACTGATGACGTCAGAAG
The DNA here is from genome assembly GCF_023864275.1 of Schistocerca cancellata. Lineage (NCBI taxonomy): Eukaryota > Metazoa > Arthropoda > Insecta > Orthoptera > Acrididae > Schistocerca > Schistocerca cancellata. The sequence goes on from NC_064633.1 coordinate 140,555,633, forward strand.
TTGAGTCCCATAGTGCTCAGAACCATTTGAACCATTTGAAAAGGGATGCCACATGTAATAAATCACGTATCCCACCAGAAATGCCATGTGTGATATATATTTGGAAGCCTATCACTGCCAGAATGCCATGTGTAATATATACACCACTATGTGTGAGAGCCTACCACTGCCATAATAGTAGGAGGCTTCAACTTGCCTGTTATAGAATGGGAGAGTCATGTGATCAAAAATTGTGCCAGAGAAATTTGTACCGATGAGCCAAACAAAAAATTCTGACCATTGGTCAATACCTGATGGAGTTGCGGACACGCGATATGGTCAACAATCAATATAAGTGGAGCAGAGAGAAATGGGGAAATATTCTTACTATGAAATGGATTGCAAGTTGGGAAATCCTCTCGCATAAACGACCTTGACAAAGGGCAGAGTGTTATTACCCATTACCTGAGAACAAGCATGTCAGAAATGGCATTGCTGGTTGGCTGTTAGCGTGCTACTGGCGTGAACTGCCGTGGAAAGCGGTTGAAGGATGGTAGAATCACAAGTAGGCGATAAGGTGTTGAATATGGGGCTCCACAGCAGAAGACCCTTCTTGTAGTCACACTGACCAAACAAAGTAGTCAGTAACTATTGTATTGTTTGAAACCCACTCCCACTTTCCATCTGGACTTCACCTTCCACACACTGTGTGTTACACACCTCATTGCGCCGACAGTGCACCCGATATATTATATTATATAAAAGGAGTCAAAACAGCGAATCGCGGGATCACACCACACACCTCCAGTCAGATATTCATTCAAGTTACCGAATGAACCAGGACGTTTATTTCAACGTTCTCGGTGAGCAGATGTTGCCCTTTCTTCTACATATTCATGATGAGTATGCTGTAGACACTCTTGCCTTCCAAACCGACAAAAGTTATATTCACACGGCTGGACTCATGCGTTCCTGTGATGACTAATACTCAAGTACCGTTTGCACCTAGACTGACTCGCTAAATCAACCAATTTTAACCCCGTAGAAAATATCTGCAAGTATTTGGAAGAGCGAGAGGAACCTAGTAAACAACACTGGCGCAGTTTGCTCGCTCTATAGTATTCATCGTCAATGAGTGGCTTCATCTAGATATGACATACCTGAAGAAACTTGTGGACGCTCTTCCACGCATAATGAGGAAATTGGTAAGGTTACACACTATTACAGAGACGTCTCCTGGAGGCGACTAACATTTTATCCAGTGTTCTTTCGTCGCACTTTCCTTTTAATATGTGGATTGCTTGCCACTCTAGTGTTACTATCATTGGTTTTCATGTCTATTTTCAAGCTTGCTCTATATCTCCACTGGAATGCTGGATCAGTCATGGCAAACAGAAAGACAATGCATAGAGAGTTAACTTCCCGAAACATAATTATAGCTGCAGTCTCCAATACATGGAACAAGCCCCGTTCCAAAACTTTACTAGCAGGCTTTCACATTCGATAGAATAGAGTAGATGTGGAAATGCGAACTGCTTTGTTTATTTGCTCAATGCACTATTCACATTCACATTGAAGAGTATAAAGTAGACTCAAATAAGACTTTTGCACGCAGTAGCAGCGAGAATTCTATTTGCTACGGAAAATGTGACTGCCGTAGCAGTATACTGTACATCAGCGAAGAAAGTTGAAATGGAGGAACTTTATGAACTAGTCAACCCACCATATCCCTTCATCGAAATTTCAGTACTCATTATGTCACCTGGGGCAGTGAAATCAGTAACACGAATGCAGAGGGGACTTAATCCTTTTATGGGCATAGACGGAATTCCCGGATGACTGACATAAACATGCAAACTTGGGAAAGATCCCAACCTGACTTCATTATATCGCCTTGCCTTGTTGTCCTCATGTGCACTGAAAACTTCGGAGCAAATTTCTGGAGGCGTCTTTAATGGTGATTAGAAATGAGAAACTTGTTACGAGCTTCGTATTAGTGATTCCGTAAGCGAAAGGACAATTAGATACGTTTATGTTAGAGCTATAATAAAGGATAAGAGCTTCGAGGAAAGCAGCGACTGCAGTATACCGTGGTTCTTAGCTTTTACGAGGCGTTTATGACGGGGCTTTGAAAATAGCGAGGAGCAGATTTGTGGGCAGTATCCGGCTTTTGGCTTGGAAATGGAGGTCAAGACAGTCCTAAATTTATCAAGCAAGCTTTTCATCGTAGTTGCTGAAAAACTAGACGTTAAGTGATTAAAAATGCTATAGGCTGCAACGTCCCTGCTAAAAGTCTGGACGAGCTAAGTCAATAGCAAACGTACAGACGCATGTGGGCAGTACAAGACCCAAAATGTAAGCCTGGTTCAGTGAACTAAGTAGCCGGCAGCAGTGCAACCTTGCTTTAAGCCCAAATCCTAACATAAATATTTCTAAAACATTTTGTTAGCAGAGAAAAGAAGAACTAAAATTTTAATAAGTAAATCATTGAAATAAGTATAAACATTTAAATGATATTTCGAGGGAATACTAAGACGCATTTAATATCTAACACAGTAGAAAAGATCAAAAAAGTAATTTGCTCCGTTGAGTCTCATAATCTTTACAAAATAAGCGGTAAGAAATTTCTGAGTCATTTGTCTTCGGACTGTGCTAATGCAGCCAGCCACGAGCTTCTCTTCTGTGCCAACATCTCAGAGCAGCAATTGCAACCTATGTCCTCAATTATTTGCTGGATGCATTCCAATCTCTGTCTTCCTCTACAGTTTTTATCCTCTACCATGGAAGTTATTCCCTGATGTCTTAACAGATGTTCTAGCAGCCTGTCCCTTCTTCTTGTCAGTATTTCTCATATTCTCCTTTCCTCGCCGGTACAGAGAAGAAACTCGTTTCTTACTTTATTAGCCCACCTAGTTTTCAACATTCCTCTGTATCTTCATATCTCAAATGTTTTGGTTCTCATCTGTTACAATTTTCCCACCGTCCATGTTTCTCTACCGCACAATGTCATGTTCAAACCAAACGTTCTCAGAAATTTCTTCCTCAAGACTAATACTAAACAAGTAAGTAGCAAGAGAGCGAAAATCAGTAGTAGAACACACCAGGCCAGGCTACACTCTGCTGAGCACAATAAGTGAGAAAGACATGATAGGAAATTCCAGCAACAAGAAGAGTTTAAAATTTCACTGACCACAACAACAATAAAAAAAATTCCAGCTTTGGTACACAAGGTCCTGCAACTGCCTCGCTGTAATTGAAATCGTGGTCTCTTGATAGCTAATTTGACATACCAAACACACTTGCCTCCAATACACCATTGTGCCGATCACAACCAGCACATTTACTTTTATTGTTGTAGCCGAAAACACATAGCAGTTAACAACACTAGACTCCTGGACGCAGTGCATTACCTGAATCTACAATCTTTTTACACCGAGGAGTAAGGGCGGTTCAGTCGGCTTATCGTGAGTTTTTATCTTTGTTTCTGGTTCGTCTACTCTGCTACGGAATATGGTGCTCCTGTATGGATTAATAACGCACATGCATACTCCTGACTCACAGCTGAACAATACAATGAGACTTACCAGTGATACACTAAGATCAACCCCCGTCTAATGGCCGTCCATACTGAGGCATATTTCGGCCCCTGCCCTTCGATGAAATGCAGCTCTTCTCCGTGGGTTTAAACGCATACAAAGCAACCCGTAACTCCCTACAGATGAAGATGCGGTTATCTTAGAAAGAAACCGGCTTGTATCAAGAAAACCATCCATCAAAACGCCCATGGAGCAGCAAACGTCATAGTTCGATCTATCAGATTCAAGGGAGCGAGAATGGGCAGAGGCTTGTCCTCCACAATCCCAGAACATGCCCTGTGTAAGAATTAAACCCACTGCCTTTGACCAATCGCGGAGGACAAGGATAAAGTGTAACAGAATACACACCAATCGCGACAGAGGCACGGGTCTCTTCACAGATAGCGACCGTTGAGCAGCCGGGCAAACGATTCGTCGCGTAGTTACAGAATGTCCCAACAGGGCCTATCGTGGTACTTTCGACGACTTCATGTTGGCAACGAATGACACAATTGATTATATTAAAATTTTATATGTCGTTTGTAATTTACACGTGTTATTGTATGTATTACACACTAAAGAGCCAAATAAACTGATATAGGCATGCGCATTGAAATACAGAGATGTAAACAGGCAGAATACGGCGCTGCGGTCGGCAACACTTATATAAGACAACAAGAGCCTGACGCAATTGTTAGATCGGTCACTGCTGATACAATGGCAGGTTATCAAGATTTAAGTGAGTTTGAACGTGGTGTTATAGTCGCCGCACAATCTATGGGGTACATCATCTCCGAGGTAGCGATGAAGTGGGGATTTTCCCATACGACCATTTCACGAGTGTACCGTGAATGTAAGGAATCTGGTAAAACATCAAATCTCCGGCATGCTGCGGCCGGAAATGATCCTGCAAGAACGAGACTAACGACAACTGGAGAGAATCGTTCAACGTGACGGAAGTGCAACTCTTCTGCAAACTGCTGCAGATTTCAATGCTTGGCCAGCAACAAGTGTTACCGTGCGAATCATTCATCGAACCATCATCGATATGGGCTTTCAGAGCCGAAGGCCCACTCGTGAACCCTTGCACCGACATTAGGCTGTTGATGACTGGAAACACGTCACCTGGTCGGACGAGTCTCGTTTCAAATTGTAGCTAAAGGATGGACCTGAACTAGTATGGAGGCAACCTGATGAATCCATGGACTCTGCACGTCAGCAGGGGACTGTTCAAGCCGGTGGAGGCTCTGTAATGGTGTGGGGCGTATGCATTTGGAGTGATATGGGACCCCTGATACGTCTGGATATGACTCTGACAGGTGACACGTCTGATCACCTGCATCTGTTCATATCCATTGTGCATTCCGACAGACTTGGGCAATTCCAGCAGGACAATGTGACACCCCACATGCCCAGAATTGCTACAGAGCGACTCCAGCAACACTATTCTGAGTTTAAACGCTTCCACTGGCCAACAAACTTCCCAGACGCGCACATTATTGAGCACATCTGGCATGCCTTGCAACGTCATGTTCAGAAGAGATCTCCACCCCCTCGTACTCTTACAGATTTATGGATAGCCCTGCAGGATTAATGGTGTCAATTTCCTCCAGCACTACTTCGGACGTTAGTCGAGTCCATGCCATGTCGTGTTGCGACGCTTCTGCGTGCTCGCGGGGGCTCTACAACATATCAGGCAGGTGTACCAGTTTCTTTGGCTCTCCAGTTTACTTACTGCTTAAGAAACCATACGATAAATAAATAAAATATTTCGGAATATTTCACGAGGACACGCTGAAACACTTAGTAACACCTCCGATTTATTCTTGCCGACCTGACCTGATCGATCAAATAGTAGCCCAATAATTATTAATTAATGTGACCGTGTACCTAATGGGGCTGGCAATCGGAATGGACTGCTACGGAGTTGTTACATTCCATTTTGTCCTTCTCAAATGCTGCAACAATGAAATGTCTGGTAACAAGAAGAACACCAACACAATTTCACTAATCAAGAACCTATATTCGTCTCAAAGGCACAAAGACAAGGAGACAGCCACTGCCTTCGTCATACACTTCTAATTACGGCTAATCTCAGCACAGGCTTCTCCGTTATTCAATATCGTCACACGCTGATCCAATCACTGCAATCCAACACTGCAATCCAACACTGCAATCCAAATGATGCCGGCGCGGTAGACGCGAAACCAAAATATCGGCACTGAAATATCACTGATCACTCTCGTAATTATACTTCTTCACTTTCCCCGTATTATTCTCGCACAAAGGGGTTAAACCGCGGCGATGGCCACTCCCTTTGTCGGTAAAACCTTGCATTACAACAACTGCTGGCTTCTGCACAGCTCGGCCCGCCACACGGGACTGCCTCAACTCACACTCGCTCTCGCGACACCACACAATCGATTATTTGCCCTATCGACCTGTGCCGAGTGCAAACTTATAGTAAGGGCCTACGGACCCCTTACAACTTGATAGCATAAGCACAACTGTCTTGAAGTCTCTCACATTGAGTTTTGCTTACTTACCACTGTACTTGTTCACTGTAACGTTGCCGCGCGCTTCCCATAACGTCCACGCGAGGCAAAGTGCAATAATAGTGTGGTCGGGTAGTGAGAATCTCGGCTGTTCCACACTGGAACAGTTCCCCTTGTTGACAGCGAGCTGAGTGCAGGTGCACTAGGCTACCTCGCTGCTTTGCTCCGCATCCTGCTTCGTTACCTCCAACTGGCTGCTCTCTGCGGAAGCTGCTCGCTTTTTGTCTTCAGGCTAGATCGTGGAGGTAAGAATAGAGGGAGACGCCGTGACGTCACAGCTGTGAAGCTATGTGAAGCCGAGGGTAGCCATCTCAATCCGACCAAAACATTGCTGCTGTAAGCTTGTGTGCATAGGCTTGTCGCTCGCTTTTGGAAGGATTTTGCGCTATTATGGTGACTTGTGTGGTGTTCGGATGTACGAATCGTTCTGATTGTGATGCGAAATCGAAGGGAATAACATTTCATGTGTAAGTTGTCTCGTTAAGTGTGATTTTACAACTTCATGGTGAATGAACGTGTGCTACATCGGTACTTGTACTACAGCGTGTTTTTCTCCTGTACGATTTTAGATTTCCTAAAAATGAAAGTCGGAAAGCTGTGTGGGAGAATGCCGTGAGGAGGAAGAATCGGCGTGCGTCTAAATGGAGCTCTATATGTTCTCAGCATTTCCGAGAAGAGGACATAGACCGAACTTCCCTTTCAACAGTAAGGCTCCGAGAAAATGCTGTACCATCAGTTTTCCCTACACACCCAAAACATTTGCAAAAGGTATGTTAATTCAAAGAATTAAATTCTTAGTTTTCAAGTTCACGTTTCAGTATAATACGTACGTATCGTCGATAATCGAAGTGTTGAGTGACTCACTTTGTCTTCATCATGTACCAAATTAAAAGCTAACACTACATTAACTGGCGTAAAGTATAGGCCTAAACAGGACACTGTGTAGATTTGCCATTCTATGTACCGTATTTCAGTAAATATTGGTGGTAATGAGCAGTGTTTCCCAGTAGTGCAACGTAACTGAAATGTCCCAGTACGTATTACAAACAAGATGTATTTATGGGGCTTTGGAGGGAGGGTACAGCTAACTTAGTTTTCAGTTTCTATTATTTAGTTTGTGATACACGTTTATTACTGAATGAACAAAATTGTATCGTTTACATTGAAGGCTAGCTATTCGTAATATTACATTGAAAACTATTTTTAATCAGAAGAAAAGCGGAATTTCGCCTTTACGAGATTTTATTTTAAACAAAAACTTTGAAACAACCAATCTGATGACGTTACATGCGTATATGGTGCAATTAGCGACTGTAATACACGCAGCGCTATAGCACACTGGCAACGTTTTGGTCAGAGTGTCATGGCAGCGAGCCACGCCCCCATGGCTTCAAAACGTACTACGGCTAGGATACGTAGCGCCATCTCCCCTTATTCTTACCTCCATGAGCTGGATGTTGTCCAACTGCCTTCACTGCGTCATTGGTCCTCCTTGCTCCCCGATGGTGGCGCTCGCGACCGGGCGCTTAGCTGCGGACGACCTCTGTCCGACCCGCCGTCAACCCGTGCTGGACACACGCCACCCGCCGGCGGGAGGACAAATGTGACTTAATTCACGGCACAATTGCTGTTGCGACAATCAGCTGACAAGTTGTCACACAGTGTCCGCCCGCTTGGCTGAGTGGTAAAGTGCGTACCTCCCATGGAGCGGCCCCGCCTTCAATTCCGGGCCGGGTTGGAGATTTTCTCCGCTCGTGGACTGGGTGTTGTGTTATCCGCATCATCATAAATTGATTGTTGGTAAGGCGGGTACCAGGTTGAGATTCATTGGGAGAGTCCTTAGAAAATGTAGTCCATCAACAAAGAAGGTGGCTTACAAAACACTCGTTCGACCTATACTTGAGTATTGCTCATCAGTGTGGGATCCGTACCAGATCGGCTTGACGGAGGAGATAGAGAAGATCCAAAGAAGAGCGGCGCGTTTCGTCACAGGGTTATTTGGTAACCGTGATAGCGTTACGGAGATGTTTAACAAACTCGAGTGGCAGACTCTGCAAGAGAGGCGCTCTGCATCGCGGTGTAGCTTGCTCGCCAGGTTTCGAGAGGGTGCGTTTCTGGATGAGGTATCGAATATATTGCTTCCCCCTACTTATACCTCCCGAGGAGATCACGAATGTAAAATTAGAGAGATTAGAGCGCGCACGGAGGCTTTCAGACAGTCGTTCTTCCCGCGAACCATACGCGACTGGAACAGGAAAGGGAGGTAATGACAATGGCACGTAAAGTGCCCTCCGCCACACACCGTTGGGTGGCTTGCGGAGTATAAATGTAGATGTAGATGTAGATTTTCATCCTCATTACCAATGTGGCGACGACTAAAATAATACTTGCACTCGGCGCCCCAACAAAAAAAAAAGTGTGTGAAATCTTATGGGACTTAACTGTTATGGTCATCAGTCCCTAGGCTTACACACCACTTAACCTAAATTGTCCTAAGGACAAACACACACACACCCATGCCCGATGGAGGACTCGAACCTCCGCTGGGAACAGCAGCACAGTCCATGGCTGCAGCGCCCAACAAGACCGCTCGGCTAATCCCGCGCGGCGGATGGGGCCTCCCGGCCAACAATGCCACACAATCACTTCTTTTTATTAATTTTTTTTGGTCTCACAACCAAAAAAAAAAAAAATATATAGCAAAATATTGAAGTTCACAACTACCTGAATTGTTTAAATAACGATAAGGTTCGCGTGGCCTCAGATGGAATAATTACCGAATAGCACACGAAAATCTCTAAATCTCGACAGAGTTCAGTCACCACTAGTCACAGACAGGAAATATTTCTAAGCGCTCAACTGGCAAGCACCAAATATTTTCGTTGTCCCATGAATGCTTCCTTAGGACCTGCAGTGTTCTGGCAGCCCACATCTTATGCTCAAACTTTCCCAGCTCTGCACGCACTTTAATCCACTTGGTTACGTAACCACTACTTGATTCAATGAATTTGTTTACAACTAACCACTATTGAAAATTTCACTTGTATCGGATGATTATAATTAAACCGACAGTGTTCCGAGGGCAGCAGTATGGGTTTTACTCATCGTGGGATACTGAAACATCGTGAGTATGTTCATCAATCTATGCACACAAGGAATATACTGATCAAAATAATAGTTTCACTTTCTAACAACATGTGAAAAGCAGTCAGAACGTGAATATTTTCCTCTTTTGATGTCAGCGCCGGCCGTTGTGCCCGAGCGGCTCTAGGGGCTTCAGTTTGGAACCGCGCGACCGCTATGATCGCAGGTTCGAATCCTACCTCGGGCATAAATGTGTGTCATGTCCTTAGGTTAGTTAGGTTTAGGTAGTTCTAAGTTATAGGGGACTGATGACCTTAAATGTTAAGTCCCATAGTGCTCAGAGCCATTGATGTCAGCCTGCTGTTTGTCTCTTAGTGGTGTGTGTTGATTTCTTCTGTGAAGAGACTGTTGGTGTAAAGGGTTAATAAAGATAAAGTCTTAGGTATTAAATGCAATGTCTATTGAGAAGAAAGGCGGTACACAGCTGGTAACGTTGTTTTATCAGAACAGCAGCAATAGCAGCGCTGGACTGATGGAATATCGCCGACAGAAATAGCTGCAAAGAGGCTCCATGTCAATAAATGGGCTATGGAATGTGATCAAGAAACATGAAGGAACAGGCGAATTAGGTGGTTCAGCAGGAAGAGAGAGGTGGTCGAGTTCTGTTATGGGAATTGTCTCTCCCCTGGTCCACAGTTCAAAAGATTTTGTGGTGCATTTTACATTACTATCCCTACAAGACTCAGACTATGCACCAAACGAAAAAGCCCCAAGATAGGCTGCAACGCCGTGACTTTACCCCTCGTTTTTTCTCACATATAGAAAAGGATGAAATGTGCTTGGGAATGTTCTTTGGATGGACTAGGCACATTTTTCTCTGCACACAGCTGTCGCATATGGGGCTCTACTCTACTACATGTGTTGCAGTACATGCACTGCACTCAGTTTATGTGACTAGGTGGTGTGGTTTCAAAAGCTCCATCATCCTCAGTCCATTTTTCTTTGAGGATCTGACACCTCATAGGCCTGTTAGGATACAGTGACATCTGCACGTTGTAAGGGACTCGCGATACACGTGTTCACACCACTATTTTCATGCAAGATGGGGCTACACCATATGTCACTTGCTAGGTAAATGATTTGCTTTGAAAACCTTTGGTAACCTCTAGGCAGACCCCCCTACCTCAATCCATGTGACTTGTGGTAGTGATGATATCGGAAAGATGGCGTCTGCCAGGGAAACATCCAGACTCTTCCTGATCAGAAGGATAATGTACCATGACATATCACTCTGATTGCACCGGATATGCTGTGAGCAACTGTCGACCACGCCGTGTTACAGATGGAGCATGTTGCTGAGTTGTGAGACCATACTGAACACTTGTTGTAACTTGCGTCTGTATCCTAATAAACGTGCCAGAATCACCGTTATCCTGTGTTTGATCGTTCCTTCCCTTTTCCTGCACTCACACCGCATCCTGACTGCTTACAGCGCCAAATTTTCTCCTGGTGGCAGAAAGTGGAACTATTATTTTTCTTTCGTCGCACTCTGTGAGCATACCGATAAATGAACATACCTATGATGTTTCAACGTTCTGTGATACATACAGCTCGCTCTGCAGCACTGTCAACCCAGTCAGTTTTATTAGGACCACCTGATAAATACACGCTAGAACAAAGAAAGCTGTTCATGGTCAATTCGCAACCTCATATTTAAATCTTTCTTCATTTTTATGGCAACTATGAATATATTTACGAATTCTTTGCAACATCTGGCACTTTCATGGGTTCGGCTTCAAATTACAAACTACAGATTCGATTTAAACATAGAGTTACGGTTAGTTAAAGATAGCGATCTGTTGGATCATGGACTGCTATCATCATCCTAGTATCACACTACACGATCATGTACATTAATCGTAGTTAAGGCACACTCAGCATGTTTATAAACATCTATAATTTTGTTTGACTGCAAAACGTATTATGTTGTCGTAATTGGTTGCATCGTTCTCTTTCTTGCGATGTATCAAAAGTGTATGTGTTATGTTTTCTTCATTTGTTATCATCTTTATAAACGATAGTAATTAGAAACATCAATTACTTTTTAAATAATTTATTTTCAATTTTTATCCATGACCAAAAGTGGAGAAACGAGATCCTAAATTTAATGACAGAGTTTATGAACTCACATTTCTTCACTAATTTCAATTCAATACTCAAAGTAAAAAATATGTAATATTAAGGTGCTATGTGTCTAGGTTATAGCAACGTATTTGTTGTTCTTAAGATGAACGTTGGATACTGCCGTTTCTATTACAGAATTACCACAGTCGCTCATTTTGTAATACGTTTCGCCAACCAACATGAATGACCCTACAGCAACACATGTTACCTCAGCACATCATAAGAAGACTGCCATACACAATAACAAGTTACTGACAACACCAGGTCGAAATATCGATAGTCAAATGGAAATAAGCTTTGTTCTGACCGCCATCTCGTTTTTTGCACTGTTCATTTATTTGTGGTACCGTGTTTCAACTTACCTTTAGAGGTTTCTGAAACATCGCTCACATGTTCAAAAGAGCCAAGAAATAGATGTACTTCAGCACATCGTAAGATGACTACCATATACAAGAACAAAATGAATGATTACGTATTTAGAAATTTTTCATCTGAACAGCAGACCACCATAAAAAATTAAGTCGCTTCTTATTAGGTTATCCCTCTCTTTCTCCACAGAATAACCACAGCATGTGCCAAGATTATACAAAGCAACCTTAATGTCTATGTGGACTTCTGTTAAATGATTTCGTACTTCTACTGTAGCCTGATGATGAGGTCTAACCTCGAAACATGTTGCTAATTAAATATTTTAAGCAGCCCACAAATTTTGTGCTGGTAGCGGCAAATGTAAAACTTTTTGATATGTAGACTTCGTTTCATATCAACATCGTCAACCATGCGAACTCGCAACAAGTGGAATAAAAATTCATTAGAGAACTCGGTACGTCCTCGTTTAATGCTCGCACTGGCTACGATGTTTATAGCACTGCACTAAGAAGCTTACTGAATGCTGTTGGGCTGTCGAAGAATGTGTGTCGTCAGATGCACAGACCGAGCCTAAACTTGACAGCCGTCGCTTGTAACTCTAACTATATACACCCATCCAAATACACTCAGATCACTAAACGCTCGTAATTTTACAAACCTACTCTTGAAAACCACACTGCATAACCATTTACACATAATAAATTGAAAAAATACATGTATTTTACTGAATCTCGGTGTTTGTTTATAAAAATCTATATACTAGTCAGTCTTTTATCAGCCTAGCTTTTTCTATTCCTGTTGAAGTTCCATCTGTTGCGGAAATCGTAAGAAACGCAACTACAGTTACAAGGGAAGATTGTCAAAAATGATATTTTCAGATGTCGATGATTTCAGAAAAATAGTGGATGAATACCACAATATTTGGATTTTATAATTGCTTCGAGAGTGCAGATAGAAAAACTATTCGAGTTATTTCCCTTGCTCATTCCGGTTACTTGTTCAGAAACTACGAACATGATGTTCTGTTGTATCAGCAGAACTGTTTGATGCTACTTATTAGTTCATAAATATTAATGTAACCAACGGAAAGCATCAAATGTTGAAAGAGAATATTTGACTATTAGATAATCAAAATCATGAAGAACTGCAAAATTTTCATTTAGAATAATGTATTCTAAGTGAGGAATATTAGTCACGTAAGTACAAAATTCTATAGATGTGACCAATGATATTTTTAAATGTATTTGTTTACTGTATAATTTAATAACTCATAGAGAAAGTATTAAATATAATCTTACGGTGAAAACAATTTCACTGTCGAACTTCCGCCGGAAGACGAAATTAATGGACCACAAATATTCAACATAACGTCATTGTTATCTGGATCCATTACTACTACGTTTATTGTTATGAAAATAAACTCTTTCACACATGTTTTGTTTCCTGTTTAACTCGGTCTTGGCTGATGGCCTATTGGTAAAGTGTGTCCCTGGGTACCGAGTGGAACCGGGATCGATACCTGACTGAACCACATAAATTTTCAGTCTGCGTTTAATGAGGCCTTCACCTCTGAACGATGGGCAGAGTCGCCAGTAGTTCGGATTCCACGTTAAACTGTAGGTCCCTTTTTCGCAACTGGATGGTCCTCGCCACTGAGCCACTAATTATTATAATTTAACTGTCTCTCCATTCGAAAAATTGTCTAAAAGGAACGTAATTATGACGGTCTTTCTGGTTCAGCAATCCAGACCTGATACGTGTTTCACCAATAAAACTTCCAAAACCATCCAAGATGCAAGTGAAAAAGACTGTAAGAGGAATTTATCCAAATTCTTTTCGCTTCTGAGCTTCTAAGCATGGGTCAGAACCACACTCCAGTATAAACGCTCCTGCGGGAACCTTTTTTTATAATTTTCACAGCTACGCTAATATGGCCGCTTTTGTTGTTTAATGCACCTCCAATATAAGCCTACTCTATGCGTGCGAGAAAAGCGACAGGGAGCATCTGCGGCTCTTCTCGGAAGACTGTGGCAGGGCAACAGTAGTAGTACCCATCACTGCCGCTAGATGGGAGGAGCGCGGACTCCCTTTACTGTTCCCGCTCACAGACTTCGGTACGGATGATACGAAAAACACGTGAGTGATGAACTTTCGATTTCATAGACAAGCGCGAAATACAGGTAGGGTCGCATTTACGCGCATGTTATCTAGGCTGCACCACAAAGGGGACAGTACCACAAAAATTTTAGATTAAAAAAGTCTGTGTTTCAGTGTGATAGTAGTAACAACGTAAACGTAATTATTCTGGAAGGGCTTACTTGGCTGAATTTTTCAGTGGAAAGTCTACAATCAAATTTCCAGCAGCAATTGGGCAAAAGCATCCATAGGTGGTAAAGTCAACCCTTTTTTAAAGAATTATTAAAGTTATTTTGGCAATTTGTGATGAGTTCTATATCATAGTAATTCAGTTTCTTACATATCTCATTACATGCAAACAAACACCCATAGAAGGTCAAAATTTTTCCTGATATCGAGGTCTCTCTAAAAATGTACCTGTCACTCATCACAGACAGCAGCGGGAAAATGTCATTTTCAGAATAAAAATAAATCAAAAACAGACTTCGAGACTTCATTTGGAAGACAGGTTCAACATTTTTCAATCGTTTAATACTAAAAATAATATTTTAAGACAACGAAGCCATGAAAATGCTGTAATTAGCTTAATTAATACGAATTGTAGATGCCAATGTTTAGATAAAATTTTCATTTGAAGACTGATTATTAGGGAAAAAGTTGTATTTGAACTTAACATAGGTAAAATCTGCTTGACCAATACTTTCCTCTTGTTGTATTGGATTTGCCTAACAAACGTGTTTGCTGATAGTTACGAAATGCTATTTTTGCAATTGAAACACTGAATTATACGTGATGTGTCGACAGAAGTGCCGACACAGTGTTATTTTTGAGGGGGCCGATATGCACGCTATAAGCTCATGCAGAATATCGTGAAGTCTGAAACAGGACGCTCAATGAATGCTATAAAGAAAAGTACGTTGCTTTGGGAATACTTAACTTTAATCCATCCTTTTGGTATACATCGTTCTTGTTGAGACATGCTTTAGACGATAATTATCAATGGCTATGTAAGGCTAATGGCGCCTTGCTAGGTCGTAGCCATGGACTTAGCTGAAGGCTATTCTAACTATCTGCTCGGCTAATGAGCGATGCTTCGTCAGTGTAGTCGCTAGCAAAGTCGTCGTACAACTGGGGCGAGTGCTAGTCCGCCTCTCTAGACCTGCCATGTGGTGGCGCTAGGTCTGCGATTACTGACAGTGGCGACACGCGGGTCCGACATGTACTAATGGACCGCGGCCGATTTAAAGCTACCACCTAGCAAGTGTGGTGTCTGGCGGTGACACCACAATACGAGTTCAAATCCACCTATTATGAAAAGAATTGTTCTTTTAAATGTCCCAAACATGTTTCAGCATCTTTTATCTTACCTGGTAGCGCTGGCACCATTTGTTCAGTCTACAGCTCTATAGATCCTAAATACGGCTCTGCCTATCCCATCTACAATTGACATTTTTAACGTTATATGTAGATTAACAATCTGTTTCCAGTGTTTGTTGTTTTATTCTTTCGTCAATTTACTAACTCGTAACAATTTACTAACTAACTAGTAACAATCTCGCCACTGCTCAGACGTCGTCATCTCACATACAGGTATCAGTCATCTACCTGTTCTGTCTCCACAAACCTTAACCACTGCTCAGTCTCGATTCATATTCGTCTCCCAATAATTTATTCTCTATTTAAAATTACTATTCACCTTAATTGTACACCTACTAAAACGCAGTATTGCACACGAATGTTGAACTAACATTTCATTCTATCATACTCTCGAATTTTCTTCTCTCTGTCAACAAAAGATTAGTATTTTTCAGTTATCTACATTATTACAAGATACAGTTAATGCACTACATTTTACAAATACATTGTAGTTCATTTCGAACCTCTTATTCAAGATAACTCCTACCACGTGAGCCACAGCTCATGAAGCAAAATGTCCTGCTGTATGCGTGGATCGTGGCGTGTTTTCCATGTCGCGCTTAACAAATATTTACGGATTCTAATCGGTGTCCCACCCCGCCATAAGCAAAGAGTGGAATTTTGGTCAGTTTGTTTCCGACATACATTAAAAACGTCTGGGATATGCATTACAGATCCATAAAATTTGACACAACTGAATATCAGTCCTCAGATTAAGTTGAAAGAGGCCATTTCTTTTGGTATTTGTTTGAGGAGCAGAGAAGCTGGCACAAGACGCATTTGAGAGATTATTGCCCATGTGGAATATTGCATCATTATCTGACACTACAAATGTGACAAATATCACAGTGTTACTATGACGCAGGCCCTTCAAAAGTTTCCTTATATGGTCCTTACGCTTGTGTCATTTCCTCAGTTTGCAATGTACAGATACACAGCAACGAAACGATAATATTCAGATGCTATCCCTTTACACTTTCCATACAGCTCGTCTTAATTATCGCAAATTTAATCACAGTTTTTTTATGTACTTATGCATTGCATATGAAACAGTCACAGTCATAATTATCGTCGGACGCTGGTGGCCGAGTGGTTCTAGGCGCTTCAGTCTAGAACCGCGCGACCACTACGGACGCAGGTTCGAATCCTGCCTCGGGCATGGATGTGTGTGATGTCCTTAGGTTAGTTAACCTAAGTTCTAGGGGAGTGATTACCTCAGATGTTAAGTCCCATAGTGCTCAGAGCCATTTGAACCAAGCCAACCATAATTATCGCAAATTTAATCAAGGTCTTTTTTATGTACTGACGCATTGTATATGAAACACTCACCAATCGAGACTTCTCTTTCTTTTTGGCTCAGCTTTCATCTATGTACTTGATGTTGCTGCTCATTAGCTTATATTTCACTATAACGTTTTTGTGAACAGACTCTATTCTTTAAAGCAGCCAGACTCTACACTATAGACGATATTGTCGTCCAGACTCGCCTTGTTACACGCCATTATTGTCAAAAGAGAACCTAATTGACTTCAAAATATTGTATAGATCTTGACATACCATCTTAAGGGCTTCGATTATCTGAATTAATGTGGACCCCAGACTGCACAGATAACCGAAAAACATGAAAAATCCACAATACGTATGTTTTTACGAAAAAATGAAATACACTGTATTTGCAAAGAAATGCTACATGTCACATTTGTAAGAGCACTACATTGCTCACGTGTTATTCGCCGAAAACTGAAAACGCGTTTACAAAATTCCACTTAAAACACAATGTGCTATATTTCGTATCACAGTTTTTCTTCTTTCCTGACGAAGTTTTTCATGTTCCATAAACTAAAAACAATGGCACAGGCCAGTGGATGGTAAACTCATTAGTCAACAGAGCCAAATATCAACAGTACAGCGACTGGAATTGCAGCTGAGAGGTAGATTTGTTAAATTTAAAATGTATAGGTAGGTACGTTGTTACTAACGTAACTACGGCACTCCTTAGTTCGGCTTTCCTGAAAACATCATCAATGTGATTGTGATACACTCCCTGAGATCCAGGTTTTCCAATCCTGCCATTAACACTCGTCTTGTGCATCTGTTTTGTCAACCTCCTTTCGTTCATCCTTTTTAGACAAATAAGCCATCTCAACACATCTTTCTCAGTACTCGACACTACATCTTCGTAACGCTCCCGAAAATTGACATAATACATTTTACTTAAAGTTTTAAGTTTTAATTGAATTACAGGTACGTTGAACAAAAACTGATAACATGCTTAACAACAATATAACAATATTATTTACAGATATATAACAACAACATAATAATATTATTATTTATTGATGAAATTAAATTGTAATATACCTATAAAATTAAATCACGACAATTACTGAAAAATGCTAATGTGAAAAACTGTCTCGTAAAATGTTCATAAGTAAAGATTGTATGCTTAAAAATGACTTCGCATGAATATGTATACGGGAATCGGAAAAAACCAGCAAAGGTTACCTAGCTCCGCTGATTATATGAGTCAGGAATACTAATTCAGGTGTTACAAATCAACGTATCTTCCTTCTCCAGCAGACCACTTGTGCTGTGAACTAATTTCACGTTCGTTTTTTCCAATCTTTCTGTATCAGCACAAAGACATTCAGATTTATAGCTTCTTGTTTTTTAAATCGAAAAATTGCATTTCAAAGTTTATAGTGCTCACACTAAAAGGAGAAAAATTTAATGCTGTTACAGAAGCATTAAGACGTTTTTCAGCAAAGGTTTTACTGTTTCTGAATGTATTCTTGTAACGTGTTGCGAAAAGGTTCCCTCGTATTTAGAAGTGTTGTTATGCAATAACGGAAGTTAATACTGTGGTGTCACCGCCAGACACCACACTTGCTAGGTGGTAGCCTTTAAATCGGCCGCGGTCCGTTAGTATACATCGGACCCGCGTGTCGCCACTATCAGTGATTGCAGACCGAGCGCCGCCACACGGCAGGCCTAGAGACACTTCCTAGCACTCGCCCAGTTGTACAGCCGACTTTGCTAGCGATGGTTCACTGACAAATTACGCTCTCATTTGCCGAGACGATAGTTAGCATAGCCTTCAGCTACGTCATTTGCTACGACCTAGCAAGGCGCCATTACTAGTTACTATTGATGCTGTAAAACATGTACCGTCAAGAGCGATGTTCACCAATTATGAATTAAAGTTAAGTATTCCAGTAGTTACGTACGTTCTTTGCTACTATAAATTCCTTTAACTGTTCCAGACCTCACGCCAGCCTGCGTGAGCTTAAATGCGTGCCTTTCGGCTTCCTTCATAGTGGATTGGCTGTCTTGCCAGTCCCCAACAAATACAATAGTGTGTTTCAGTTATTTCCGACTCAGAAGTCAAGAGGTACTATAAAATTGCTTTCCAAATGATCCCTTGTTAGTTAATTTTTAACACAATTATCTTTTTTTCCCCGATAGAATTTTTTTGCGCACTTACCGAGAAACAATTTCGCATTTTTTCAGCGGAGCAGATATTTGTTCCACTGCTTTATTTTGCATGAACTGCAGCACGTTGAAACTTATTTCACGCGCTCGACCTTGAAGCATTATCCACCACCCACGTCGTCATAAGCAGCAAAAGTGGTGCGGGTGGCAGGAAGTGCACGTGGGCTGACTGCCGAGAGAGAAAGGCAATTGCAGCTACATCCCCGTCTAACGCCACTTCTTCAAAATAGACTCACCCAAGCCGAAAATCGACTTCTGCGCATGGGACACGGAGTTTAGCTCGCACTGTACGTGCGTCCTCACATCGTATTTTGTGGAAGAGCCACACTCAAGGGGCCGAAAAGCGGCATGTGACTCGCGAGCAGCGGTTTGCCGACCTCTGCTATAGGTAATCTAATTTTGTCCCGCGAGTTCGAATAACAGGTCAACGAATTTCAGTGCGCAATAACGGGTCCTTCGATCGCCTTGTTTTCGCTCTCTCCCTCTACCGAACACGTTTTATTCACTGTATCCGCGTCAGTTACCTGCTCAAATCGCATTTCATGGCATCGCTATTTAAACATCCACAGAAGTACAGTGAAGAGCCGAAAAAACTGGTACACCTGCCTAATACCGTGTAGAGCCTGTCGAGCACGCAGAACTGCCGCAACACGACGTGGCATTCCTTCAGGACTGTACATAAATTCGTAAGAGTACGAGGGTTGGAGAACTCTTCTGAACAGCACGTTGCAAGGCATGCCAGGTATGCTCACAAACATTCATATATGGGAGTTTGGTGGCCAGCAGAAGTGTTTACCAGGTGTACCGGTATGAAATGAGCGTTAAGATACAAATGTGTCGATAGGGAACATTTGTCGTGAACGAGCCTTAATTTTGTTTGTTTGGTTGGTATGATATCTGTCAAAGATATTTGGTATACATCAAGTCATGGAACAAACAACATCATATGTTTTCATCGTGTTAACAATGTCGAATTTCATACCAGAAAGTGATGATTTGCGGAAAGCATTAATCTTTGGTTTTCATTTGAAAAAAAGTGCTGCAGAGTCGCATCGAATGCTTGTCGAGGCGTATGGTGATCATGCTCTATAAGAAGCAACATGCAAAAGATGGTTTCAACGGTTCAAAAATAATGATTTTGATGAGAGAAATGAATAACGTGGAAGACCACCAAAAAAGTTCTAAGACGCCGAATTCCAAGCAATATTGGATGAAGATGATACTTTGAGTCAGAAGCAAATGGAAGCAATGCTAAATGTTGCACAACAAACAATTTCTGACCGTTTGAAAACTATGGAAAAGATCCAAAAGTGTGTAAAATGGGTGCCACATGAATTGAATGAAAGACAGATGGAAAACCGAAAAACCATTTGTCAAATTTTACTTCAAAGACATAAAAGAAAATCAGTTTTGCATCGAATTGTTACTGGCGATGAAAAATGGATTTATTTTAAGAATCCTAAATGGGAAAAATCATGGGTTAATCCGGGACAACCATCAACATCGACTGCAAAACCAGATCGATTCAGCAAGAAGACAGTGCTCTGTGTTAGGTGGGATCAGAAAGGAGCGGTGTATCATGAGCTTCTAAAACCCGGTGAAACAGTGAATACTAATAGCTACAGACAACAAATGATCAATTTAAACTATGCATTGATCGAAAAAAGACCAGAATGGGCCAGAAGATATGGCAAAGTAATTTTTTTAAACGACAATGCACCTGCACACAAAGTAAAACTGCTTCAGGATACAATCAAAACACTTGGCTGGGAGCTGTTACCCCACCCGCCGTATTCACCAGACTTGGTCCCTTCCGACTACGATTTGTTTTCATGAATGGGACAGGCATTGACTGTGGAACACTTCGATTCCTACGAAGAAGTCGAAAATTGGGCGTCTGATTGGTTTGCTTCAAAAGACGAACATTTCTATTGGCGTAGTCTCCACAAATTGCCAGAAAGGTGGTCAAAATGTATAGAAAGCTATGGTCAGTACTTTGAATAAAATGTTTTTACTTTTCAATTCAAAATTAGTGTTTCATTTAAAAAAAACGCTCATTTCTTACCGGTACACCTGGTAAGCTCAGAAGAGTGTCCCTGGTGCCACTCTGTAGCAATTCTCGACGTGTGGGGTGTCGCATTGTTCTCCTGGAATTGCCCAAGTCTGTCGGAACCGCATTGGACGCGAATAGATGCAGGTGATCAACGGGATGGTTATGTACGTGTCATCTGTCAGAGTTGAATCTAGACGTATCAGGGGTCCCATATCACTCCAACTGCAACTGCCCCACAGCACTACAGAGCCTCCACCAGCTTCAACAGTCCCCTGCTGCCGTGCTGGGTCCGTGGATTCATGAGGCTGTCTCCGTACCCGCACACATCCATCCGCTCGATACAATTCGAAACGAGACTCGTCCGACCAGGCAACTTGTTTACAGTCATCAACAGTCCATTGTCGGTGTTGACGGGCCCAGGCGAGGCGTACAAATTTGTATCGTGCAGTCATCGAGGGTACACGACTGGGCCTTCGGCTCCGAAAGCCCATATCGATCATGTTTCGTTGAATGGTTCGCACTCTAACACTTGTCGATGGCACAGCACTGAAATCTGCAGTAATTAGCGGAAGGGCTGCACTTCCGTCACATTGAAGGAATCTCTTCAGTCGTCGTTGGTCCCGTTCTTGCAGGATCTTTTCTCCAGCTGCAGTGATGTCGAAGATTTGATGTTTGTAAGTAGGCTGTTTAAGTTTTTATGTTGGTAACGCCACGTAGTGCGCTGTATAAAATCACTGACCGCGCTGTGAGGAGTCTGTGGCTGGTTGGACTCATTGCTGGAATATTCGCTTGTGTAGTGTTGGGCAGTTGGATGTGAGCAGCGCGTAGCGTTGGGCAGTTGGAGGTGAGCCGCCAGCAGTGGTGTATGTGGAGAGAGAGAGAGATTCCAGAGTTTTGAGAGGTTACTATAAGCGGACGATCTGGACGTGTGTCCGCCAGAAAAAGGAAATTTGTAAAGATGGATGTCATCAATATATATATATATATATATATATATATATATATATATATATATACTCCTGGAAATGGAAAAAAGAACACATTGACACCGGTGTGTCAGACCCACCATACTTGCTCCGGAAACTGCGAGAGGCCTGTACAAGCAATGATCACACGCACGGCACAGCGGACACACCAGGAACCGCGGTGTTGGCCGTCGAATGGCGCTAGCTGCGCAGCATTTGTGCACCGCCGCCGTCAGTGTCAGCCAGTTTGCCGTGGCATACGGAGCTCCATCGCAGTCTTTAACACTGGTAGCATGCCGCGACAGCGTGGACGTGAACCGTATGCGCAGTTGACGGACTTTGAACGAGGGCGTATAGTGGGCATGCGGGAGGCCGGGTGGACATACCGCCGAATTGCTCAACACGTGGGGCGTGAGGTCTCCACAGTACATCGATGTTGTCGCCAGTGGTCGGCGGAAGGTGCACGTGCCCGTCGACCTGGGACCGGACCGCAGCGACACACGGATGCACGCCAAGACCGTAGGATCCTACGCAGTGCCGTAGGGGACCGCACCGCCACTTCCCAGCAAATTAGGGACACTGTTGCTCCTGGGGTATCGGCGAGGACCATTCGCAACCGTCTCCATGAAGCTGGGCTACGGTCCCGCACACCGTTAGGCCGTCTTCCGCTCACGCCCCAACATCGTGCAGCCCGCCTCCAGTGGTGTCGCGACAGGCGTGAATGGAGGGACGAATGGAGACGTGTCGTCTTCAGCGATGAGAGTCGCTTCTGCCTTGGTGCCAATGATGGTCGTATGCGTGTTTGGCGCCGTGCAGGTGAGCGCCACAATCAGGACTGCATACGACCGAGGCACACAGGGCCAACACCCGGCATCATGGTGTGGGGAGCGATCTCCTACACTGGCCGTACACCACTGGTGATCGTCGAGGGGACACTGAATAGTGCACGGTACATCCAAACCGTCATCGAACCCATCGTTCTATCATTCCTAGACCGGCAAGGGAACTTGCTGTTCCAACAGGACAATGCACGTCCGCATGTATCCCGTGCCACCCAACGTGCTCTAGAAGGTGTAAGTCAACTACCCTGGCCAGCAAGATCTCCGGATCTGTCCCCCATTGAGCATGTTTGGGACTGGATGAAGCGTCGTCTCACGCGGTCTGCACGTCCAGCACGAACGCTGGTCCAACTGAGGCGCCAGGTGGAAATGGCATGGCAAGCCGTTCCACAGGACTACATCCAGCATCTCTAGGATCGTCTCCATGGGAGAATAGCAGCCTGCATTGCTGCGAAAGGTGGATATACACTGTACTAGTGTCGACATTGTGCATGCTCTGTTGCCTGTGTCTATGTGCCTGTGGTTCTGTCAGTGTGATCATGTGATGTATCTGACCCCAGGAATGTGTCAATAAAGTTTCCCCTTCCTGGGACAATGAATTCACGGTGTTCTTATTTCAATTTCCAGGAGTGTATATATGATGAATATTGAACATTATTAAGGTAAATACATTGTTTGTTCTCTATCAAAATCTTTCATTTGCTAACTACGCCTATCAGTAGTTAGTGCCTTCAGTAGTTAGAATCTTTTATTTAGCTGGCAGTAGTGGCCCTCGCTGTATTGCAGTAGTTCGAGTAACGAAGATTTTTGTGAGGTAAGTGATTCATGAAAGGTATAGGTTATTGTTAGTCAGGGCCATTCTTTTGTAGGGATTATTGAAAGTCAGATTGCTTTGAGCTACAAATACTGGATGTCAGTTTGGTGATGATCAGGTTAAGTAAAGAGAAAACTCTTTGAGTAGGTTGAGTTTTTCTCAGCTGTTTGAAAATTAAATAACATAAGAGTTTTTGCAGAACTATCATTCATAATTTTTCAAAGGGGACGTTTCATGCTTTAGTGGATATCCGATATTCGCGGTACACTCCTGAAATGCTGGTACGGGAAAATCCCCATTTCATCGCTGCCTCGGAGATGCTGTGTCCCATCGCTCGTGCTCCGACTCTAACACTACGTTCAGACTCACTTAAATCTTGATAACCTGCCATTGTAGCAGCGGTAACCGATCTAACAACTGCGCCGGACACTCTTTGTGTTATGGAGGTGTTGCCGACCGCAGTGCTTTATTCTGTCTGTTTACATATCGCTGTATTTGAATACGCATGCCTACAACAATTTCTTTGGCGCTTCAGTGTAATTCACAGTTTCTTTGGCGCTTCAGTGTAATTCTAATCTCTTTTCTGACAACCAGAAGTTTGTATTCTAAACGAAACTATTCTTTGTAGTTACAACAGAATATTATGACGCTGTTTCATATTTTTTCAAAAATCGACGAACGACAGAATTTGATCAGAAGTAGCCGGGCACTCCTGTGTAATGCGGAATTCACAGCTAGGTGTCACAACATGGAGACCTGCCTGTGCAAAAGGAGACGGGAAGTTCTATATTGACAGTAAACAAGCAGTAACTGTGGTGTCACCGCCAGACACCACACTTGCTAGGTGGTAGCCTTTAAATTGGCCGCGGTCCGTTAGTATACGTCGGACCCGCGTGTCGCCACTATCAGTGATTGCAGACCGAGCGCCGCCACTCGGCAGGTCTACAGAGTCTTCCTAGCACTCGCCCCAGTTGTACAGCCGACTTTGCTAGCGATGGTTCACTGACAAATTACGCTCTCATTTGGCGAGACGATAGTTAGCATAGCCTTCAGCTACGTCATTTGCTACGACCTAGCAAGGCGCCATTACCAGTAACTATTGATGCTGTAAAACATGTACCGTCAAGAGCGATGTTCACCAATTATGGCTTAAAGTTAAGTATTCCAGCAGCTACGTACTTTATTTGCTAGTCTCATTTCCCTGTCCTGTTCCAGACCTCACGCCAGCCTGCGTGAGCTTAAACGCGTGCCTTTCGGCTTCCTCCTAGTGGATTGGCTGTCTTGCCAGTCCACAACAGTAACACTAGAAATAAAGAGACATCAGCGACTCCGAATGTGGATTAATCATTGGCTGTCACACGAGTTACGAATTCATCAGGGACGTACCAACCCTTATAAAGCTTTCTACGTCGACTGTAAATGCGATTGTGAAGTGAAATAGCGATGAAACAATCTCAGCTAAACCAAGACCAAGCAGACCTCATTTACTGACGGATAGGGACAGTCGAGCATTGTGAAGTACCTGGAGCAGTCCAGTTAACACAATGAGTATGCGTGGAACGGGTTGCAATGTTGAGCAGCGCCTCATAATCCATACGTTTCTGTGGTCATTGCTAGGCGACGCTTGAGGTGGTTTAATAAGAGCGACGCGAATGGACAGCGGATAACGAAACCAGTGATTTCGAGTGATGAATCACGCTTTGTCATATGGCAATCCGATAGGCGGCTTTGGGTTTGGCGAATGCCAGGAGAACGTTATCTGCCGAAATGTTTAGGGCCACCAGTGAGGTGTGGAGAAGGTGGTATCACGGTGTTGAGATGTTTTCCGTGATTAGGGTGTGATCCCGATACTGCGCTTGAGAAAACGCCAAATGTGGAAGGAGATGAACACATTTTACACCCTTGTACATCGTGTCAAGAGATTAGCAGTTCGCGGACAATGATTGTATCAACATGGCAATGCAACCTGTCATAGAGTGGCGTATGTATGTCAATGGACAATAACGTTCTTGATATGGAAACAACTTTCTGGGGAGGGCGACCACAGTGAAGAGACATTATGAATAACAATAACAATACTCCCAATCGTTCAACTTATCATAAAAATTGCAACAGTTGAGAAGTCAAAAATGATGAGGTGTTTCTAAAAGCAGCATAGCTATATTAAGGTACTTTATTCGCAGCTAACGGTTTCAAGTAAATATAGTCGCATCTTCAGGTTTACAATGGTTATATTTTCGTAATGTATATAGACAATGACGGAGTCCCAGCTTTCGCGAAGTCATCCACGATAAACGTCAAGCCACAGTGGTGGGTTGTCATAACAAAACTGAGTACACGCGAAAGATACTTGTAAAAAGGTATGAAGCATGACTGTTACATGTGGGAGGTCTCATGACAGCACGTAGTATATTTTATAAGACCCGGTAGACACCAACTGTACAGAACCAATGAAGTAAAACTTAAAATCTCCTGTAATGTGCCTACTTCCGCCGTATTGATAACCGTTTGATGCACTGTGCTCAAGCAACTTAAATCACTTAATAAAAGCAAGTCTTCTGGTCCAGACTGTATACCAATTAGGTTCCTTTCAGAGTATGCTGGTGCAATAGGTCCATACTTAACAACCATAATACAATAATTCGCTCGAAGAAAGATTCGTACCAAAGACTGGAAAGTTGCACTATATTCAAGAAAGATAGTAGGAGTAATCCAGTAAATTACAAGCCCATATCATTAACGTTGATATGCAGCAGGATTTTGGAACATACATTGTGTTCGAACATTATTAATACCTTGAAGAAACGGTCTGTTGACACACAGTCAACACTGATTTAGAAAACATCATTCTTGTGAAACACAACTACCTCATTACTCGTACGAAGTGCTGAGTGCTATTGACAAGGAATTTCACATCGATTCAGTATTTCTGGATTTCCAGAAAGCTTTTTGACACTGTACCACACAAGCGACTTGTAGTTAAATTGCGTTCTTATGCAATATCGTTTCAGTTATGTGACTGGATTCGTGATTTCCTGTCAGAGAGGCCACAGTTTGTAGTAACTGACTGAAAGTCATCGAGTAAAACAGAAGTGATTTCTGGCGTTCCTCAAGATAGTGATATAGGCCTTATGCTGTTCCTTATCTATATAAACGATTTGGGAGACAATCTGAGCAGCAGTCTTAGGTTGTTTGCAGATGACGCTGTCGTTTGTCGACTAGTAAAGTCATCAGAAGATCAAAACAAATTTCAAAACGATTTAGAAAAGATATCTGTATGGTGCGAAAATTGGCAGTTGACCCTAAATAACGAGAACTATGAGGTCATCCACACGAGCTCTAAAAGTAATCTGTCAAACTCCGGTTACACGATAAATCAGTTAAATCTAAAGGCCGTCAATTCAACTAAATACCTAGGAATTACAATTACGAACAACATAAATCGGAAGGAACACATAGAAAATGTTGTGGGGAAGGCTAACCAGACTGCGTTTTATTGGCAGGACACTTAGAAAATGTAACAGACCTACTAAGGAGACTGCCTACACTACGCTTGTCCGTCCTGTTTTAGAATACTGTTGCGCGGTGTGGCATCTCTACCAGATAGGAGTGACGGAGTACCTCGAAAAAGTTCAAAGAAGGGCAGCACGTTTTGTATTACCGCGAAATAGGGGAGAAAGTGTCACTGAAATGGAACACGATTTGGGTTTTAATACAAAGGCGTTTCTCGTTGCCGAGAAATCTTCTCACCACATTCCAATCACCAACTTTCTCCTCCGAATGCGAAAATATTTTGTTGACGCCGAACTACACTACGTGATCAAATGTATCCGGACACCCACAAGACATACCTTTGTCATATTAGATGCATTGTGCTGCCACCTACTGCCAGGTACTGCCAATAGTCATTAGACATCGTGAGAGAACAGAATGGGGCGCTCTGCGCAGCTCACGGTCTTCGAAGGTGGTCAGATGATTTGGTGTCACTTGTATCATACGTCGGTACGCGAGATTTCCACACTCCTAAACATTCCTAGGTCCACTGTTTCCTATGTGATAGTGAAGTGGAAACGTGAAGGCACACGTACAGAACAAAAACGTACAGAACAAAAACGTACAGTTGACTGAGAGAGGAAATGGTTCAAATGGCTCTAAGCAGTATGGGACTTAACACCTGAGGTCATCAGTCCCCTAGACTTATAACTACTTAAACCTAACTAAACTAAGGACATCACACACATCCATGCCCGAGACAGGACTCGAACCTGCGACCGTAGCAGCAGCGCGGTTTCCGGAGCACCTAGAACCGCTCGACCACAGTGGCCGGCGACTGACAGAGACCACCGACAGTTGGAGAGAGTTGTAATGTGTAATAGGCAGACGTCTATCCAGACCATCACACAGGAATTCCAAACTGCATCAGGATCCACTGCAAGAACTATGACAGTTAGGAGGGAGGTGAGAAAACTTGGATTTCGTGGTCGAGCGGCTGCTCATAAACCACACATCACGCCGGTAAATGCCAAACGATACCTCGCTTCGTGTAAGGAGCGTAAACATGGACGATTGAACAGTGGAAAAACGTTGTATGGAGTCACGAATCTCGGTATACAATGTGGTGATCCGATAACAGGGTGTGGGTATGGCGTATGCCCGATGAAGGTCATCTGCCAGCATGTGTAGTACCAACAGTAAAATTTGGAGGCGGTGGTGTTCTGGGTGTTGTGTTTTTCATGAAGGAGGTTTGCACCCCTTGTTGTTTTCGTGACACTATCACAGCACAGGCCGACATTGATCTTTTAAGCTCCTTCTTGCCTCCCACTATTGAAGAGCAATTCGGGGATGGCAACCGCATCTATCAGCACGATCGAGCACCTGTTCATAATGCACAGCCTGTGGCAGAGTGGTTACACGACAATAACATCCCAGTAATGGACTGGCCTGCACAGAGTCCTGACCTCAATCCTATAGAACACCTTTGGAATGGTTTGAACGCCGACTTCTTGGCCAGGCCTCGCCGACCGACATCGATACCTCTCCTCAGTTCAGCACTCCGTGAAAGATGGGCTGCCATTCCTCAACAAACCCTCCAGCATCTGACTGAACGTATGCCTGCGAGAGTGGAAGCTGTCATCAAGGTCAACACCATATTCCATTCCAGCATTACCGATAGAGGGCGCCACGGACTTGCAAGTCATTTTCAGCCAGGTGTCCGGATGCTTTTGATCACATAATGTACGTAGGGAGAAACGATCACCATGACAAAAGAAGAGAAATCAGAGCTTGCACGGAAAGATATAGATGTTCGTTCCTTCCGTGCACTATACGAAATTGAAATAATAGAGAATTGTGAAGGTGGTTCGATGAACCCTCTTCCAGACACTTAAATGTGATTTGCAGTGTGTCCACGTAGATGTAGATGTGGAGGCGTGGTATAGGCCAGCAATACATTACTGGAGTATATTGCTAACCTCAATTTTACGTTCTACTTCATTGGTTCTCTACAGTTGGTGTCTATCGGTTCTCGTACTATATCCTACGTGGTGTTATCCGCCCCTACGCATGCAGCAGTCATGCTTTGTACATTTTTACGAGTATCTATATGGTGCACTCAATTTTGCTATGACAACCGACCATTTGGTTTAACTTTTACTGTGGATGACTTCCCGAAAGCTGGGACTCCATCATTGTCCATCTACATAACGGAAATGTAACCATAATAAACCTGAAGATGCGTCAGCCGTTAGCTGCGAATAAAACACTTTCATATAGCTATGCTGCTTTTGGAAACACCTCATGATTCTTGACTTTTTAATTGTTGTATTTTTTATGATAATTTGAACAGCTATTGAGTACTGAGAGTTGTTATTGTTATTCATATTCCTGATACGGATTTTGCTGCCCAGAGTCCCGACATGAACACAATTTAATATCTTTGCGATTGAGTTATAGCTCCAGAACCCCGCGTCCAGCACCACTACCTCCTCTGATTTCGGCACTTTGGAAAGATTCGTCTGCCATTCCTGCACCGACATTCAAACATCTCATTGAAAGTGTTCCCAGCAAAGTTCAAGACGCCATAACTGTGAAGAATCGACTTACCCCATATCAGTGTCCACTAATATGTGTCCAAATACTTTTGATCAGACAGCGCATAGATGCTGTATAATCGCTGCTTGTTTTAGTCCTAGTTGCGTCTCCCCTGCCCCATTACCAGTTATCTGCTATATGGCTGAAATGTTCCTGACTCTACAATGGGAAGACATTCGAAACGCCTGCTCTGCCTTTAGGGGGTAGCAAGTGAAGAGCATATAAAAAAATTCAGGCGTAATTTATCTTTCGCTGTGTATCTGTCGGTGGGCTCAGATCGAATTTGACCTGCGCCGGAACCTGTCTGGAAACTGAATTTTTCTATAAGTCATACCTCAAAGCCTCATTTCGCCAATCGCAGTTCGCAAATGATAGTATCATTTGTAAACATAATAATAGAAGGTGAAATGAAACGTTATTCATCGGTTCGCCCTTGTCTGACGCAGAATGGGCTGAGTTATTCAACTGTAGCGATCGTTGGCCACATACTCAGTAATATGAAGAATCTAACAGGTAATGAAGTTAACTTCAGATACTAAGTGAAATCACTGCTTCACAATTCCTTCTACACTACAGAACAATTCCTGAATGTGGAAGCGTTTAATGTGAGCGTACTGTATGCAGTATACGATAGAAACCATCCGAACAAATATTAGTGGACATTAATATGAGTCGTGGCAACCTCTCGTTTTTATGACTACTTGAACTCTGATGGAGGTACTGTCAATCATCTGAATGTCTATGGAGTTATCGCATCCCATCCTTCCTCAAGAGTCGAAACCAGGGCTCTGGGGCCAAGTCGACTTTCTAACTCATCCCAGAGGTATTCCATTTGGTTCAAATCGGGGCCCTGCGCAGGCCAGTCCATTTCAGGGATGTTATTATACACAAACCATTGCCTCACAGATGCTGCTTTATGAGAGGTTGCATTTTCATGCTGATACAAACAATCATCGTAGCCGAACTGTTCCTCTACTGCACGCAATACATAACCGTGTAAAATGTGTTCATGTTTCTCCATTTAGCGTCTTCTTAAGCTCAATAAGGGGACGAACCCCTAAATACGAGAAACATCTCCATTCCGTAACACCACCTTCTCCGTTCTTCGCTCCTGGCACTACATATGATGGAATTCAACATTCCCCAAGCCAGCCGCGGTGGCCGAGCAGTTCTAGGTGCTTCAGTCCGAAACCACGCGGCTGCTACGGTCGCAGGTTCGAATCCTGCCTCGGGCATGGATGTGTGTGAAGTCCTTAGGTTAGTTAGGTTTAAGTAGTTCTAAGTCTAGGGGACTGATGACCTCAGATGTTAAGTCCCATAGTGCTTAGAGCCGTTTGAACCATTTGAACATTCCCCAGGCATACGTCAAACACAAACTCTTCCATCGGATTCCTTCACTCATCACTGAAAATCACTTGTTCCCAGTCATCCACTGTCTCGTACCGTAGCTCTTTATGCCATTTCATGCCACACTTAACACTGACTACAGAAATGTGTGGCTTATCATGAGTTGTTTGACCATTGTATCTTATTTTTATTTCCCTACATATAGTCATTATGCTATCTGGTCTGCTGGTATCAATCTGGATCTGGCGAGTGATTCCTTCTGCGATGTTTGGCAAGCACCTTCCGCAATGTTCGACTGTCCCTGACCGTTAGCACATGAGGTTTGCCTAGTCTTGGTTTAGTCGTGGTTCTTCCTTCACGCTTTTATTGGACAGTCACACCACCAGCAGTAGAATTAGGCAGTTTCAGAATGGTTGAAAAGCCTCTGATGGATTTGTTACTCAGGTGACATCCAGTCACCAGTTCACGTTCAAAGTCACTGAGTTGTCCTGTCCGACCTTTTCTGCTGTTGCTGCTTCTTTGCTGACAACACAGTGCTCCCGATCTCCTCTTACAATGGCGAATCCGACTGTCATGACATCTAGTGATCAATTGCATAGTGGCGTCCAGATACTTTCGATCAGATAGTGTATGGTCCACATGGCCGATTCGACAAAAACTTGTACACAGAACTGACATTTCACGTGACCTCCTCCCTTCCCCTGTTCTCTCCCTCATACTTTAGTTGTGTCTCTTTAGGCTCTTAAATAGACTTTTAAAAAGAAATCTAATGAATCTAATGAGCGTACAAATTGGTTGTCCACCCGCTCCTTCCGTCTCCATGATTTCTACCTCACCATTTATAGCCGTCCTATCACCTCACTCCTACCCTCAAATACCTTGGCCTCACCCTCGCCCGCACCTCATCTGGACTCCCCATCTCCTTGCCATCCAAAACAAAGCTCACAACCGACTCCGCCTCCTGAAACTCCTGTCCAGCCGAACGTGGGGTCTGCATCCTTCCACCACCCTTCACACCTACAAATCCTTGATCCGCCCCATCCTCTGTTATGCCAGCGTAGCTTGGATTTCCGCCCCTCCTCGGTTCTATAAAGCCCTCCAAATCCCCGAATGCCATGCGCTCTGCCTCGCCTTCTGCATCCACCTTCCGTCCCCCATGCACATCCTCTACGACCTCATCCCCTTCCTCCACCTTCTCCTTTTCCTTGAACACATCCGCACACTGTATATTGTCCGCCGCCTTGATCCCCCTCACCCCTTGGCGTCTCCCTTCCTCTCCACCCCCAACCCATTGCCGCGCCTTTACCGTTGTGTCCCACCCTCTCTCCATCTCCACACCCTCCGCCTCATTTCCCAACGCAACTTCCAACCATCTACCCCTCCCGGATGATGAGCTTCGCCCTGACATCTACCCTTGCTACCAACACTAACCCCATCTTCCTGCCTCCTCCTCAGGGCTCCCTCTCCTCTACCTCCCGTCTACTGAGCGGTTTTCCCCTCCTACTTCCCCCTCTCTTGTGCTCCCTTCCAGTGTCTCTGCACTCCCTCCTGCCTTGTCTTCCCTCTTCATCTCCTGCCCCACCAGTCTCCTGCTTCTTCGTGTACCCGCTGATGCCCCAACTCTCTTCGTCCCGCTGCCTCCCCTGCTGACCCTTGCTCTCCCCCCCTTTTCCATCCTCTCCGACCTCTCTCTCGGCAGGTCCCACTTGGCAGTTTTATTCTTCACCGTGTGTGCTCCAAGTGTAAGATTTTATTCTTGTTTTAGTTGTCATGTCACTCGGCTGAAGAGCGGCGGACTGTGCTGCTGATAGCCCTCCCCTGCCCCATATGGGTCTGGGGAATAAAATCACAATAAAGAAAAAAAAAGAAATTTGTTGTTTTCTTCTTTCACAGACATTTCTCTGTAACCAAAATAAATATCTGAATCTTGTTCCAGTGATAAAAATTAAAAGAAGAAACAATTTATTTCCACTTAAGGTAATTTCTGAGATCTTTAAAAACCTTTAGTTTTTCCAACTCCATTAAAAACGTGCTGTGTGTTAAAGGACAGAATGAAAATAAAAAGTTCTTGTATTTTATTTAAAAGTAGAACCTTTTCGTTCCATAATTTACAAACTTTTTCGATTTTCATCGGAAAAACTGTGAAAGGTATACAAAAAACATCATGTAGTTTGATATTGACGTGTTAAACATAAGACATGGTTAACTGTGTAAGTTACATGTAACATTTGAAACTGTAACAAGTCACGTGCTGACGTAACATTACATTTCTTCATAAAGAGAAATGTGAGGAAAATTACATGGTATTTAATCAAAAAGTATACAATTCAAATGATTTATTTCAGTTAGTATAATATCTAATAGTCAGGTCAGAGGTGGCTCGTAACCAAACATTCGAAGTTATGCAGCAAACCGCTCGTTTATGGTATCTTGTTTACTGGAACTTCTTTGCTTGTACCAACGTATACTTGCACTCGTATTAGTTTTCGGTACTAATAACACTCATGTCCAAACCAAAGCAACAAACTGCTATTTCCCCGTCCTGTGCCTACTTCACGATATAATCACACGAACTGTCGACAGACGTCGCTACGATCGTGTTCTACATGGAAGATGGCCTTCCGATCAACGGAGAATCGCGCCAGCAATGACATCAGGATACCTACTTGGCGGGTTAGTGTTTGCAGGGTAGTCTCACATCCACAATCGCTGTGTACGCGGTCACAGCCGGTGCAGTACGGCACAGAGAAGACGCCTGCACACTCTCTGGTGTATAGAGCCTTAGGAAGAATGGAAGCAGGAGTTGCGCAAACTGATGTGGCCCGATGGCTTAATGTGAACCGTTATGTTGTTTCTCGGATGAGAAACTGCATCCCGGAGACCAGGACAGGGCGAACCACGTGTAACATCAGAAAGAGTGGACCGTTATTTGGCTGTAAGAATACGACGACACGGTCTTAGTACTGCACTGCAATTATCTTCTTCTTTTTCTTCTTACTCTTCGTCGTCATCGTTGTCCTCTCCATATATGAAACGGTCTAAACTGCCATCGTGAGTTTTACTCATGCCGCACGTCTTGAAAGATCTGTCTTCTCTCACTCTTAGCTGCAGACACACTTGTTTGATTGTGGGTCGTTTTAAAGCTCCCTCCGACGTGAATTCATGTTTGGTCTCATCCATCATCCATTTTTTCCATACCTGTCTCATATAAACACTAAATGGTTCATGTATCTAGAAATCGAAAGGTTTCAGTTGTGAAGTAAGCCCTCCCGGAATAACAGCAAGCTCTGTATTTCCCTATCTCAATTTCTCTTTCACAGAATCTAGCACAAGAAGAGATCTATTCTTCAACGAAACACTTTTCCTTCTCCCTCACACTCTGTTAATCCATAATTTCATACTAGTCTCATCCATACAACTATTGGCATATGCGTGAGCAACAACAGCTGGCGGTATTTCAGAAGATTTGGACATTGTTTTCTGTTTGAAAATTATCTTTGTATTAAGTATGGAACCGTCAGCACAACATGAAAGGGCAGCAGTGTAGTGCATTTTTTCATGTTCATTTGTTTCTATAGTTACATTTTTAGCACCTTTCATGGCAACAGTTCTGTTACTCGGCACGTCAAATGTCAGCGAAGTTCGTCCATATTCGCTATGTAGCTTAGTTCCACACTAGTTTTGTGGTACCGATAGCTACGATGCCAGGGCGTAGGTACGAGTTCTTAAGTTGGGACTACGACACCGACACCGACGACAGCGCCCTCTAGCCGGCGCTGTGCAGCTCTACGAGGGCCGCTCCAGATTCTACCCATTTGATTCCGAGTAGACGACCAACCAACATCGATTCTACAGGGTGTTTCAAAAATGACCGGTATATTTGAAACGGCAATAAAAACTAAACGAGCAGCGATAGAAATACACCGTTTGTTGC
Organism: Schistocerca cancellata; assembly: GCF_023864275.1. Classification (NCBI taxonomy): domain Eukaryota; kingdom Metazoa; phylum Arthropoda; class Insecta; order Orthoptera; family Acrididae; genus Schistocerca; species Schistocerca cancellata. The sequence goes on from NC_064633.1 coordinate 140,590,465, forward strand.
AATATACTTAGGACAACAGTACATTTTCAGGCGGACAAACTTTCGAAATTACAGTAGTTACAATTTTCAACAACAGATGGCGCTGGAAGTGATGTTAACGATATAGAAGACAACGCAGTCTGTGGGTGCGCCATTCTGTACGTCGTCTTTCTGCTCTAAGCGTGTGCTGTTCACAACGTGCAAGTGTGCTGTAGACAACATGGTATATTCCTTACAACAGAGGATTTTTCTGGTGTTGGAATTCCACCGCCTAGAACACAGTGTTGTTGCAACAAGACGAAGTTTTCAATGGAGGTTTAATGTAACCAAAGGACCGAAAAGCGATACAATAAAGGATCTGTTTGAAAAATTTCAACGGACTGGGAACGTGACGGATGAACGTGCTGGAAAGGTTGAGCGACTGCGTACGGCAACCACAGAGGGCAACGCGCAGCTAGTGCAGCAGGTGATCCAACAGCGGCCTCGGGTTTCCGTTCGCCGTGTTGCAGCTGCGGTCCAAATTATGCCAACGTCCACGTATCGTCTCATGCGCCAGAGTTTACACCTCTATCCATACAAAATTCAAACGCGGCAACCCCTCAGCGCCGCTACCATTGCTGCACGAGAGACATTCGCTAACGATATAGTGCACAGGATTGATGACGGCGATATGCATGTGGGCAGCATTTGGTTTACTGACGAAGCTTATTTTTACCTGGACGGCTTCGTCAATAAACAGAACTGGCGCATATGGGGAACCGAAAAGCCCCATGTTGCAGTCCCATCGTCCCTGCATCCTCAAAAAGTACTGGTCTGGGCCGCCATTTCTTCCAAAGGAATCATTGGCCCATTTTTCAGATCCGAAACGATTACTACTGCATCACGCTATCTGGACATTCTTCGTGAATTTGTGGCGGTACAAACTGCCTTAGACGACACTGCGAACACCTCGTGGTTTATGCAAGTTGGTGCCCGGCCACATCACACGGCCGACGTCTTTAATTTCCTGAATGAATATTTCGATGATCGTGTGATTGCTTTGGGCTATCCGAAACATACAGGAGGCGGCGTGGATTGGCCTCCCTATTCGCCAGACATGAACCCCTGTGACTTCTTTCTGTGGGGACACTTGAAAGACCAGGTGTACCGCCAGAATCCAGAAACAATTGAACAGCTGAAGCAGTACATCTCATCTGCATGTGAAGCCATTCCGCCAGACACGTTGTCAAAGGTTTCGGGTAATTTCATTCAGAGACTACGCCATATTATTGCTACGCATGGTGGATATGTGGAAAATATCGTACTATAGAGTTTCCCAGACCGCAGCGCCATCTGTTGTTGAAAATTGTAACTACTGTAGTTTCGAAAGTTTGACTGCCTGAAAATGTACTGTTGTCCCAAGCATATTGCAACAAAGGGTGTATTTCTATCGCTGCTCATTTAGTTTTTATTGCCGTTTCAAATATACCGGTCATTTTTGAAACAGCCTACAGAATCTGCCTGTGTAACTTTTGTGAGTTTTGATACATCCGGCTTCGCACCTACGTGCTCGTCAGTGCGAAGTTCGGTATTCACGTTATTATGTATGCAAGTTACTGTGTTGTGATGTAGTAAAACCACTTTTAACTGCAGTACCGGGAGTTCTACCTCACCTGCTCCTCCTAGCTTCCTACATTCGGCCTACCCTTCAGTTTACAGGAGCAGACTCACGCACCGCCTTCCAGGCGGGATTTTCTTTTGATATTGAATAATAAAGCGATGGAAAGATAATATTTTCTCATCATACTCTTATGGCATTTTCTGGGCTATATTGGTTTTGGTTAGCAAGCTACGTCCATGACGCTTCATAAACCTGCAACACCAATCGACTACACCCCTGCAGTCTGTTAAGTTCCACTGTAGCGCAAGCTTAGGAGCGTGTATTTGAATCATTTTTGTATTAATTCCAGTGCCATTTTGACAGTGTCCTTGAATCCATTTCAGTAAATCACCTTTTAGTTTGCATACAGTCCCGTATTTGCACTTTCAGTCTTCCTCACTATTTTCAGTTCTTCATTAGAAGGCCAATATCGAATTGTTTTTTCTGTTGATGGAAGGCCGAAATACCGCTCAGCTGCTCTGTTTCCATGTTCTCCTGCGTATGCTGTTACTTTTAACTGCCGTATAATACCGTATAATATTGTAGTCGTGTGATATTCGTGTCATCAGTATGTTTGAAGAGAGAGAGTGCTGCCCTGGCCAACGCTGTCCGTTACCGCTGTGAAGCAGTGCTTACCCAGTCGCTGCCGGACTGAACGTTATGCTTTCTGTTTTACTGTCCCTATTACCACACATCGATGAAACGAATGTCGCACTATACTAAATAAAACGAATGTCGCACTACACTAATTTGAGGCTGTTCTGTATGATGGTCACGTAAAATTCCGCTTTAAAAAACCATATTCTCTGAATGTGAAACAAAACGCCACTCCACGTTAACAGGGGCCTCACATGAAAGCTGTGACGAATTACGCTCAACATTTGTTTAGGCCCTCTCCATCTACACATCGCAAAAAACTAAATTGAAGTATTCGCCGAAGCACCAGAGAAAATGTGCCCGCAGCCGCGCCGAGTATCCGCGCGCTCTTAGGCGTCCAGTCACGGTTCGCGCGGCCCCTCCCGTCGGAGCTTCGAGTCCTCCCTCGGGCATGGGTGTGTGTGTGTTGTCCTTGGCCTAAGTTAGTTTAAGTTAGATAAAGCAGTGTGTAAGCCTAGGGACCGATGACCTGAGCTGCGGTTAAAGGCGCTGCAGTCTGGAACCGCAAGACCGCTACGGTCGCAGGTTCGAATCCTGCCTCGGGCATGGATGTTTGTGATGTCCTTAGGTTAGTTAGGTTTAACTAGTTCTAAGTTCTAAGGGACTAATGACCTCAGCAGTTGAGTCCCATAGTGCTCAGAGCCATTTGAACCATTTTGATGACCTGAGCAGTTTGATCCCATAAGGCCTTACCACAAAAAAAGTGCCCAACGACCTATAGGGGTGATTCAGCTGACCCTACTGGTTTTATACAAAGTGCACTAGGTCTGTACGAGGAACGGTATCCACATAGATGACAGCCATGTCGTCAACATAAGTTCCCTCACAGATCTGTTAGCAAAAGGGAACATACTACACTCCTGGAAATTGAAATAAGAACACCGTGAATTCATTGTCCCAGGAAGGGGAAACTTTATTGACACATTCCTGGGGTCAGATACATCACATGATCACACTGACAGAACCACAGGCACATACACACACGCAACAGAGCATGCACAATGTCGGCACTAGTACAGTGTATATCCACCTTTCGCAGCAATGCAGGCTGCTATTCTCCCATGGAGACGATCGTAGAGATGCTGGATGTAGTCCTGTGGAACGGCTTGCCATGTCATTTCCACCTGGCGCCTCAGTTGGACCAGCGTTCGTGCTGGACGTGCAACCGCGTGAGATGACGCTTCATCCAGTCCCAAACATGCTCAATGGGGGACAGATCCGGAGATCTTGCAGGCCAGGGTAGTTGACTTACACCTTCTAGAGCACGTTGGGTGGCACAGGATACATGCGGACGTGCATTGTCCTGTTGGAACAGCAAGTTCCCTTGCCGGTCTAGGAATGGTAGAACGATGGGTTCGATGACGGTTTGGATGTACCGTGCACTATTCAGTGTCCCCTCGACGATCACCAGTGGTGTACGGCCAGTGTAGGAGATCGCTCACCACACCATGATGCCGGGTGTTGGCCCTGTGTGCCTCGGTCGTATGCAGTCCTGATTGTGGCGCTCACCTGCATGGCGCCAAACACGCATACGACCATCATTGGCACCAAGGCAGAAGCGACTCTCATCGCTGAAGACGACACGTCTCCATTCGTCCCTCCATTCACGCCTGTCGCGACACCACTGGAGGCGGGCTGCACGATGTTGGGGCGTGAGCGGAAGACGGCCTAACGGTGTGCGGGACCGTAGCCCAGCTTCATGGAGACGGTTGCGAATGGTCCTCGCCGATACCCCAGGAGCAACAGTGTCCCTAATTTGCTGGGAAGTGGCGGTGCGGTCCCCTACGGCACTGCGTAGGATCCTACGGTCTTGGCGTGCATCCGTGCGTCGCTGCGGTCCGGTCCCAGGTCGACGGGCACGTGCACCTTCCGCCGACCACTGGCGACAACATCGATGTACTGTGGAGACCTCACGCCCCACGTGTTGAGCAATTCGGCGGTACGTCCACCCGGCCTCCCGCATGCCCACTATACGCCCTCGCTCAAAGTCCGTCAACTGCACATACGGTTCACGTCCACGCTGTCGCGGCATGCTACCAGTGTTAAAGACTGCGATGGAGCTCCGTATGCCACGGCAAACTGGCTGACACTGACGGCGGCGGTGCACAAATGCTGCGCAGCTAGCGCCATTCGACGGCCAACACCGCGGTTCCTGGTGTGTCCGCTGTGCCGTGCGTGTGATCATTGCTTGTACAGCCCTCTCGCAGTGTCCGGAGCAAGTATGGTGGGTCTGACACACCGGTGTCAATGTGTTCTTTTTTCCATTTCCAGGAGTGTATAATAAATACAAATTAGGATTGGCCATGAGTTAGATTGTACTTTTGGACCAAGATATACCTTACTTTGTGATACTTATCCAAATGTCTCTGATCTTCTTCTGTATCATTAGCGGTGTAGTCATACAAGTTTCGGATGTCCCCCTAGGTTTATTTCAATTATAGTATTTAATCTTTGGTAAATGGTTCAGAAACGTTGCTTATAAAGTGTATTTCGCAGCAGAATCAACACAGGTAAGAAGAAGCATCAAAACGTGAAGTTTGTAAGTAACAGCCTTCCGATATAGAACCCAATGAAAAGATTAATAGACAGGGCGAGTCAGCTGCTCCTGCCGATGTCGTTTTGTGCAGTCCCTCATGGCCAAGTAATGTTCTTGGAAAGATCGCTCAGGAGATGTGAAGAACATTGTCAAAATGTCGCAGAATAACCGATAAAATATATGAAGACATCTTACACGTATTGTACAAATTTTGTTCATGAAACTACTTCAGCACACTAACGCGACGAGTCATAAATTGAGGGGAGGTTTGCTACCTTTTGGTTCAAAAAATCGATTTTTAATTGCATTTTTGGATCCATAAAAATGTTTCGAATCCTTCCTGAAACGGTTTTTCCGAATACGTAACGGAAATGTTTGTTATTCGCGGTTGAACAAAAAATGCACCTGCTTAAAATCGGCCTTCTTCACGCACCAGTTTTTTCTTTCGGAGGACGGGTTATTGTACCGGTGCTTGGGAGGAAACACACAAAATTCAAATGAAAGTTTTAACTCGTGTGTTTGGAAGTTAGCCCCCAAGCATTTGCATTCTGGTGCGAAGACTGTGGAGATTGCGACTTTCCTGGCAGTGAGCAGATTCAACGAAGGATATTCAGCAATTCTGAAGACCATGACAACGATGGACGTCACCCTCGGACTCTATTCGACGCAGTTCGCCACGCATTCCGACGACCACCGGATTCAAGCGGCCGAAAACCGCTTGTCACCGACCGTACGAGCAGCGCAGGATGGCCCAGATCGAGCAGAACGCGCTCTATGATGAAGAGGAAGGACTAGTTTATGGACCCGGAATAGCAGACTGAACGTATGTAGCATAAAATTGCATTTATATGTAGTCAAAACTTCAAACACGTTTTTCTCGAAATGACTTTTTTTTTTATCGCGCGGTATGGTAACTTCAAACTCTACTGAACCGATTGGCATGATTCTTTGTTTCCGACGAAGCCAACTAAATTGTCTAGGAGTTGTACCACTTTTATTCCGATCCATCAACTACAAATATTTTTACTTGGCCAACGAAGTAGAAAAATCGATGAAAAAACTTTATTTTTTTCAAATGGCCGCCATTTTGTTTCCTATGGTCCAAATAACTTAAGCGAGGCACAACTCCTAAAGAATCTTATATACTTCTCTACGGTCAACTCAGTTTTGATTTCAGAAGAGCCGGCTGACCTGTGACATAACGCGCGTGGAGGTCTACATCGAAATTTTGTTTCGTTCTGACGGCACTTCCGCCTTTGCTCTTAGACATTTCCGATGGAAAAAATTCCAGTTTGTAGAGGAAATTTCAATATACATTTTGACCAAATTTGACATTGATATCTATAACACATTGCGAGAAAAAAAATTCTCAAATAACATGCTTTTCTCAGGCCAAAGATAGTAAACCTTCCCTCAACCTTTTCATTGGATGTATACCAGAAAGTTGTTACACCCATGTTTCACATTTTGAAATATCCTGTTAATGTCGTTGTTTCTGATAGCGAATCACGTTTTATAAGTCAACGGTTTTGAACCATTTATGACAAATTAAGTACAGTAAACAAAATAAACTTACAGAGACATCCAAAACCTGTAGGACTACGCCGCTAAGTACACAAAGAAAGGGTGTAGACACTAGGATAAGTATGGCAAAAGTAAGGTATACTTTTGTCCAAAAATACCGTGTATCTCTTTCCCAATCCTCACTCACATTTTTGACAGTGCGATTCCGTTTGCTGACAGTCACCCAGAGCTCTGAGACGAGCCAAAAGTCGTGGGATAACGATGTGGACATACACAAGGTATGAAAGGGCAGTGCGTTGGCGGACTGTCATTTGTACTGCGGCGATTCATGTGAAAAGGTTTCCGACGTGATTATAGCAGCACAACAGAATTAACAGACTTTGAATGCTGTATGGTTTCGAAAACGACGGTCATGTGAAACCCAGCTCGCACTATTCGTCCACGAGACTCAGAGGGCCATAGACAAGGGTTCACAGGTAGATGCCGTGTTTCTTGACTTCCGCAAGGCGTTCAATACGGTTCCCCACAGTCGTTTAATGAACAAAGTAAGAGCATATGGACTATCAGACCAATTGTGTGATTGGATTGAGGAGTTCCTAGATAACAGGACGCAGCATGTGATTCTCAATGGAGAGAAGGCTTCCGAAGTAAGAATGATTTCAGGTGTGGCGCAGGGGAGTGTCATAGGACCGTTGCTATTCACAATATACATAAATGACCTGGTGGATGACATCGGAAGTTCACTGAGGTTTTTTGCAGATGATGCTGTGGTGTATCGAGAGGTTGTAACAATGGAAAATTGTACTGTCTCAATGAAGACAAGTGTAATGTGCTGCGAATACACAGAAAGATAGATCCTTTATCATTTAGCTACAAAATAGCAGGTCAGCAACTGGAAGCAGTTAATACCATAAATTATCTGGGAGTACGCATTAGGAATGATTTAAAATGGAATGATCATATAAAATTAATCGTCGGTAAAGCAGATGCCAGACTGAGATTCATTGGAAGAATCCTAAGGAAATGCAATCCGAAAACAAAGGAAGTAGGTTACAGTACGCTTATTCGCCCACTGCTTGAATACTGCTCAGCAGTGTGTGATCCGTACCAGATAGGGTTGATAGAAGAGATAGAGAATATCCAACTGAGAGCAGCGCGCTTCGTTACAGGATCATTTAGTAATCGCGAAAGCGTTACGAAGATGATAGATAAACTCCAGTGGAAGACTCTGCAGGAGAGACGCTCAGTAGCTCGGCACGGGCTTTTGTCAAAGTTGCGAGAACATACCTTCACCAAAGAGTTCAGCAGTATATTGCTCCCTCCTACGTATATCTCGCGAAGAGACCATGAGGATAAAATCAGAGAGATTAGAGCCCACACAGAGGCATACCGAGAATCCTTCTTTCCACGAACAATACGAGACTGGAATAGAAGGGAGAATCGATAGAGGTACTCAAGGTACCCTCCGCCACACACTTGTGGAGTATGGATGTAGATGTAGATGTATGGTAGCTGGAGTTAAACTCGTGGAACACTCCATTTCGGAAACTGTTAGGCAATTCAATATTTTGCTATCCACAGTGTCAAGAGTGTGCTGAGAATATCGAATTTCAGGCATTGCCTCTCACCACGGACAACGCAGTGGTCGACGGCCTTCAGCATGGCATCAGACGACTGACGCGAGTGCCTCTACAAACAGCACGACATCCCGTGCAGCGCCTGTCCTAGGCTCGTGGCTGCATCTGTCGACTCATAGACGAATGGAAAACCGTGGCCTGGTTATATGAGTCCCGATTTCAATCGTAAGAGCTGACGGTATGGCTCAAGTGTGGTGTAGACCTCACGAAGCCATGGACCCAAGGAGTAAACAAGGTACTGTGCTAGCTGGTTGTGGCTTCATAATGGTGTGGATTATGTTTACGTGGAACGGACTGGGTCCTCATTAATTTGAAATGCTTATGTTCCGCTACTTAGAGACAACTTGGAGCCATTTATGGACTCAACGTTCTCAAACAACGATGGAATTTTTATAGGTGACAGCGTGCCATGGCACCGGGAGCAACTGTCCGTAATTGGCACGAGGAACACTCTGGACGATTCGAGTGAATGATTTGGCCACCCATATCGTTCGACATGAATCCTTTCGAACATTCATGGGACATAATCGAGCGGTCAGTTCGTGCACAACATCCTGCACCGGCAGCACTTCCGCAGTTATGGACGGCTATAGGGGTAGCAAAGCTGAATATTTCTACAGGGGACTTCTAACGACTTATGGAGTCCATGCCACGTCGAATTTCTGCACCACGCCGGTCAACAGGAGGTTCGACACGATATTAGGAGGTATCCCATTATTCTTGTCACCTCGGTGTATATCGATTAAGTGGCTGCAGGCTCTCTGAATAATATGTATGTGGTGTCCATTCTTTCGGACATGTCCAAAGGAACAGCCACCATTTCAATCCTGCAGCCATTATGAATCAAGACACAAAGGAATTAATGAAATTAGCTACTATTTAACATTGATTTAAATCAATAGGGAAAGATGAAAATGCGTCCTGCACTAGGATTCGAACCCGGGTCTCCTGATTACTAGGCAGATGCACTGACCACTGCGGCATCTGGACACGGTGGGCATTGCACCTGCATAGAATATCCTACGCCTCCCATCAGACCCAAATTCTCAACTTATCTACACACTATTAATAAATTGTCCCTTACCCTTTATCCTCATAAGTTGAGGCAGTTCACCGATTTCCGTAAGAGATCGGGTGCACACCACACTCGATCTCTTACAGGAATGGGCAAAATGCCGCTAGTAATGAGGATAGTGGGCAACGGGCACATCACTAGTACGCAGTCAAGCTGGGAATTTGGCTCTAGCGGATGGTAGTCACTGCAGGTGCAATGACCATCGTGTCCAGATGGCACAGTGGTCAGTGCATCTGCTTAGTAATCAGGAGACCCAGGTGCGAACCCTAGTGCAGCACAAATTTTCAACTTTTCTAATTGATTTAGATCAATGCTCACTGGTAGATAATTTCAATTTTTTGCTTTTTGTCTTGTCTGGATACTGTTCCTAATACAGATATAGTGCAAGTTGCATAAAACGCAATCTGTAGGGGCAGCTGAATAAACACCCCCCCCCCCCCGGCACCCTCCCCCCACACACACCACGTCATATATATATATATATATATATATATATATATATATATATATATATATATATATATATATATATATATCAAAAAATCTTTTGCATCACCCTGGTTCCCAGAACTCCTGAAGACAGACGTTGATTGTGGATATTGTATCACAGACACAGTCACTTTGACTGTTCAGAGATGTCACTTAACCCGCCCAAAGATGTAAACAACCATGCATGAGCAGCGCCTGTTAGACGGAAGGGGTCTGACAGCCGATCAGTTCCAGTCATTCCACCAGGAAGGAGGCACACGGCTGGTGTTGTCTGTAGTTCAACCATGCCTAGACGGTAAATATTGCGGTTCGATCGCGTCCGCATTGTTGCTTGTGCCAGGAAGGGCTCTCAGCAAGGAAAGTGTCCAGGCGTCTCTGAGTGGACCAAAGCGATGTTGTTCAGACATGGAGGAGATACAGGGAGATAGGAACTGTCGATGACATGCCTCGCTCAGGCCGCCCAAGGGATGCTAACGCAGTGGATAACCGCTGCCTACGGATTGGCTCGACAGCAACGCCACCACGTTGAATAATGCTTTTCGTGAAGCCACAGGTCGTCGTGTTACGGCTCAAACTGTGCGTAATAGGGTGCATAATGCGCAATTTCACTCCCGACGTCCATGGCGAGATCCATCTTTGCAACCACGACACCATGCAACGCGCTACAGATGGGGCCAACAACATGCAGAATGCGCTGCACAGGATTGGCATCACGTTCTCCTCACAGATGAGTGTCGCACATGCCTCCAACCACACAATCGTCGGAGACGTGTTTGGAGGCAGCCTGGTCAGGCTGAACGCCTTAGACACACTGCCCAGCGAGTTCAGCAAGGTGGAGGTTCCCTGCTGTTTTTGGATAGCAATATGTGCGGCCGACGTACACCGCTGGTGGTCACGGAAGGCGCAGTAACGGTTGTACGATACGTGAATGCCATCCTCCGACCTATAGTGCAACCATATCGGCAGCATATTGGCGAGGCACTCGTATTCATGGACGACAGTTCACGCCCCCATCGTACACATCTTGTGAATGACTTCCTTCAGGATAACGACATCGCTCGACTAGAGTGGTCAAGATGCTCTCCGGACATGAACTCAATCGAACAAGCCTGGGGTAGATTGAAAAGGGCTGTTTATGGACAATGTGACCCACTAACCACCCTGAGGGATCTACGCCGAATCGCCGTTGAGCAGTGGGACAATCTGGACCATCAGAGCCTTGATGAACTAGTGGGTAGTATGCCACAACGAATACAGGCATGCATCAATGCAAGAGGACGTGCTGCTGGGTATTAAAGGTACTGGCGTGTTCACCAATCTTTACCACCACGTCTAAAGGTCTCGCTGTATGGTGGTACAACAAGCAATGTGTGGTTTTCACGAGCAATAAAAAGGACGGAAATGATGTTTATGTTGATCTCTATTCCGCTTTTCAGTACAGGTTCCTGAATTCTCGGAATCAAAAACTTTTTTTGATATATGATGTTGTGTACATAGTTCCGCGTTGTCAGCGCGTACACAACTTTCCCACTAGAGCGCGCCCCGCTAAGCACAACAGCGCAGGCGCAGCGCTCGTCCGTCTCCGCACTACGAGATGGCGCTGTCGTAGAGACGGACCAAATTCTGCTTCCGCCGATCCGCGTATTAATATGTAACGCAGCCAATGAGATTGCTGCTAATGTAGAAACTTTTCTCCTCGCGGATCACACTCGCGCAGTGATACATGAACGCACGAGATATTATAACGAGTGCACAGACCTCCGATTAGTCAGTCTGCATTAGTCTGTAGTCAAGTTTCAGTCTGCGCCTAATAAGATTATCATATTCCTGTACATAGTCATGAAGATAAATGAATAGACACTTTGTCAAGTATCAGAGATATGTAAGAATAAGATTAACATACCAAGACGAAAGAAACTGAAACGTCCCCTTACAAAAATTATACATGACTGTGCTTAAACTGACACACAATATTTTTAGCGCAACGCAATCTGACTTTCAAAAATCCCTACAAAAGAATGGCCCTGACTAACATTAACCTATACCTTTCATGAATCACTTACCTCACAAAAATCTTCGTTACTCGAACTACTGCAATACAGCGAGCGCCACTACTGCCAGCTAAATAAAAGATTCAAACTACTGAAGGCACTAACTACTGATAGGCACAGTTAGCAAAAGAAAGATTTTGATAGAGAACAAACAATGTATTTACCTTAATATTGTTAAAAAGTCATACTATATATATACACTGCTGGCCACCGTAAATGCAACACCCTGAAGGAAGCATCCGAATCAAGTGAAATTTACACCATGAGTTTGCAGCGATGAGATATGCAACTGATTATAATTTCAGCGCAGACGCACATCACGCGCCCCTGTGGCGCCACCTCATAGCGCCATTTAAGGCTTGGCGATTTCGACGAGTGTACGTTCGGCACGTGTGTTTACCTTGTGGTTGTTTCACAAGACGATCAGTTATGCCTCGTAGACAACAGCGAACATCTTTTGATCAAGTATCCGAGTTCGACAGAGGAAGGATAGTGGCTTACCGAGATTGTGGATTATCATACAGAGAAATCGCTAGTCGTGTTGGACGAAACCAAACAACTGTAATGCGGATATGTGACCGTTGGATGCAGGAGGGTACGACGGACCGACGTGGTCGATCGCATTCACCTCGGTGCACCACTGCACGTGCTGATAGGCAAATTGTGCGCATGGCAGTGACGGATCGCTCAGTGACATCCGAACCATAGCACAGCACATTGCGTCTGTAACGCATCATCCAGTGTCTGCGCGTACCATTCGACGCCGTTTACAGCAGAGTGGTCTGTCCGCAAGACGTCCATTGCTTCGTCTACCATTGACGCAGAACCACAGACGGCTCCGTCGCCAATGGTGTGATGACAGACGGATGTGGACGGCAGAATGGAATGACGTTGTCTTTACTGACGAGGCACGCTTCTGTCTGCAGCGCCACGATGGTTGGATTCGAGTGTGGAGACAACGTGGAGAGAGGATGCTGGACAGCTGCACTATGCACCCACACTGGTCTTGCACCGGGTATTATGGTATGGGGCGGTATTGGATATTACTCTCGCACGCCTCTAGTACGCATTGCCGGTACTTTAAATAGCCGGCGCTAGATATCCGAGGTGCTGGAGCCAGTTGTCCTTCCTTACCTTCAGGGATCGGCCACAGCCATATTTCAACAGGATAATGCGCGACCACACGCGACCACACGCATTGTCCAAAGGTTCTTCGTCAATAACCAGATTGAATTGCTTCCCTGGCCGGCTCGCTCTCCGGATCTTTCGCCGATAGAAAACATGTGGTGCATGGTTGCTCAACGAGTGACCCAGATTACATCCCCAGCTGCCACACCAGATGATCTTTGGCAACGTGTGGAAGCTACTTGGGCTGCTGTACCCCAGGAACACATCCGACGTCTCTTTGACTCAATGTCGAGACGTGTGGCAGCGGTGATCTCCAACAATGGCGGCTACTCTGGCTACTGATTCTGGCAGGAACCACATGTCACAGACGTCTGTAAACGTAATCATTTGATACTTGGTCAACATGTTATCTACAAAATAAATTTTGTTGTGCTACCTTTTGTCTTTCTTGGTGTTGCATTTACGGTGGCCAGCAGTATATATATATATATATATATATATATATATATATATATATATATATATATATATATATATATATCAGTTCATGACATCCAGTCTTACAAATGTACTGTCAATGATGAACACACGTCCAGATCATCCGCTCTCAAAAATCCGCCATTTCTCTCCCCACATCCACCACTGCTGGTGGCTCACCTCCAACTGCGCAACGCCAGCCGCTGTTAACATCCAGCTGCCCAACACTACAATGGCAGACAACAATGCAAACTAGCCACAGACTGCACACAGCACAGCCAGTGATTTTCATACACAGTGCTACGGTAAGAAAACCTAAACAGCCTACTTACATAACTTCAGATTGTCAGTTGTAAATAGCATCCAGAATCAAGTTACGTAATGTCTATATTTTTTATTATTTTAATAAATGTGTGTGAAAATTAATCAAGTTCTGTTTAAAGTTGGTCACCGTCAGTCTGCTACTCTAAGCGTGCAAGTGGCATTTCTATCGTCTGACCTAACGGCAGAAGATAAACACGCCACGATAAGACCACGAGACATATTGCTGACACTCGCCTACTTCGTTAGAGCGACAAGACAATAATCTGATGGTGTGTGTACCGAAGGTCGTACAGTACGCACACCATATATATATATAGGATGGTCCATTGCTCATGACCAGGCCAAATATCTCACGAAATAAGCGTCAAACGAAAAAACTACAAACAACGAAACTTCTCTACCTTGAAGGGGGAAACCAGATGGCGCTATGGTTGGCCCGCTAGATGGCGCTGCCATAGGTCAAACGGCTATCAACTGCGTTTTTTTAAATAGTAACCCTAATTTTTTATTACATATTCGTGTAGTACGTAAAGAAATACGAATGTTTTAGATGGACCACTTTTTTCGCTTTGTGATAGATGGCGCTGTAATAGTCACAAACGTATAAGTACGTGGTATCACGTAACAGTCCGCCAGTGCGGACGGTATTTGCTTCGTGATACACTGCTGCACGAACTGCCCTCCCCAACACAAACTTCAATTCATTTTTCCCTTACAAATTTTAATTCCTTTCATCTGCTTCGATTATTATCGTAGATAATAAAAAGAGGCTTACATGTCCCAGGGAAACATTTAATTATAAGATCTATAAGATCACCAATGATACAAGGATATCCCATTACGTCCAATGCTGGAGTGCTTGCCAATATCGGAGAGCCCTGGCAGTACTGACAATATGTAAGGGAAAAATGAATTGAAGTGGAGGACACTCAGCTTAGGTAGTTCGTGAAGCAGTGTTAACCATCGTACTGTCAGCCGGCACGGTAGTTCAGTGTGTTCGGTCAGAGTGCTGTATGCTCTCTGTAATAAAAGAACTCAGTCAAGGTATCAACGACGAACTTGAACGGATGTCTTGTGACGTCCACCCAGACCAAACGCAACGAACTATACGGAAAATAAAATAAAATAAAGTAAAATACTGCGGTAGTGTAGTGGTTAGCATTTCTGCCTAGCAAGCAAGAAGACCCGGGTTCGACTCCCGGCCGCAGCACGAATTATCATTCATTTCGTCTGCTTTGATCATTATCGTAGTGTTAAGGGTATTGATCTGTACGTTCTTTTACCCTTCTTATATACAGGAGTCAGCTGCACTTTATCCCAGTCGCTTGAGACTTTGCAGTGGGGGAGAGTTTCGCGATAAATGCGAGCTATGTGAGATGCCAATGTCGCAGAGTACTCTTTGTAAAACCAAATTTGGATTCCTATCCTTATTACCATGTCATCCAAATGGGACTCTGTGCAATGATAACGACTGTATGTTTGTGTGATTCTCCTGCGTGAACGATTTCTTCAAAGCGAATTTGAAAACTTCGGTTTTGATTTCGTTATCTTCGCCTGCCACACCAGACTGGTCAGTGACTGGATGGGGCCAAATCTTTTGCTTAGGTACAATGGTGGTAGTTCTATGCTTTGCGCATAGATCTTATCACAGAGGCACGAATCTCAACTAATCTCTGCTTGTCTACATTTGCGGTTCCTCTTTTGAATCAAGAGTGCAACAGCCTTTGCTTCCTCAAAATTTTCCGAATTTTGTTGCTAAACCACGATGGATCTTTTCCGTCCTTAATCCACTTACTACGCATTTACTTGTCCAGACCACGATTTAGAGTCTGTTTGCACTTTGCCCGTAACTCCTTCATGTCCATCATAATGGAACTAAATGATTGCAGTTCATAGTCTAAGTGAAATGCTAACAACTGCTTATCTGCTCTTTCTAGTGGAAAAATTTTCTAGCTTTATTGACTGATTCACTAATGTTGATAAACACAGTTGCTATGATGACATCATGGTTACTAATCCCAATCTCTACACTGACGCAATCGACAACGTCTGCCCTGTTCGTAACTACAAGGTCGAAAACACTCCCATTGCATGTGGGCTGCCGAAGTAACTGCTCAAGTCAAGTTTCAGAAAAGTGTTCAAAAGCAATTTGTATCCAACAAATTATCCACAGTAATCTACTGCATTACGTTAATAATTAATTTTAAACACCACTTCCATGTGTCAGAAGCACCATGTCGCTATTACGTAAGAACCTAGAACATGAAAACGGAATAAGCCTCACCGAAGATCAATATTAAATGTCAAACAATTCCTATAACACTTTACCCTAAATTTGGCTGTATATAACTTCTTTTTGGTCTTTATTCCTCTGACTTCTTTACCTCAGAATCCCACGTACGCGCGACTTCCTCACTTATTTGTTCTATATATTATAATATATGTCTCCCCCAACTATTTGTTGTAACCCGACGAAACTACTTTCGTTCGGCCACAACTATGCGTTCTTTGATTGCTCTCGTAGAAGGTTTTATCACCTGGTGCACTAATTAACAAAATTTTCTCTTGAGGTACACCTCACCCGCTGGTTGCCCCTCTCCTCTCCCATCCCCAACCCCTGCCATATCTTCACCGTTGTGTCCCCCCTACCCTCCATCTCTACACCCTACATCTCCTTTCCCAAGGTGGCTTCCATCAACTCCCCCTCCCAGATGATGCCCTCTCTCCCTCCATTTATCCCTCCTCTCAACTCTGATCCTCACTCCTCCTCCTTTCCTCTGTCCTTTTCCCGGGCTCTCTCTGCCCCCCTTCCATCCTCTTTTTTCCCCACCTCCCCTCTCTCTGCCCCCCTTCTCTCCCCCGAATCCATTTGCATTTCCCTCCTCTGCCTCCTCTCATTCCCTCTCGCGTCTGCCGTGCCCCTCTCCCCCTTTATGAGTCCTCTCCCTCCTTGATCCCCCCCCTTTTTCGTTGTTTCCTTCCTCCCTCCTTAATCTTCCCCCTACTCTAGGTCCCCCCCCCCCCATCTGCCTTTGCTCGGGAGTGTCATCTTTGTGCCGCCATTTTCGTGCAGTGTTTTACAGTGAGTGTTTTACAGTGAGTGCTCTGTGTTGTGTTTTTTGGGAAGTGTTGCGAACGGCCATCATACTGTCGCTGGGTGTACTTTTTATCTCTTGCGAACAGAAACCAGACTGCCGCCATGTTTTTTTAATTGTGTGTGTACTATGTTACTTGTCTGATTCCTGTGTCTTTTATAAACATTGCCAATCCCTTTTGCTTTCTGTTTTACTTGCCGCATTTTTCCGCCGTTTTACACTTTAAGTAACCGTTTTATCGCCTGTTTTCCTTATTTCTTTTCTTCTTCCGTTTTTAGAAACAAAGTCTGTAGGCTGTAGAGCAGCGTACTAAGCTGCTGCCAGCCCGCCCCCTTCGGGGGGAATTGAAAATCAATAAAGAAAAAAAAATCTTGAGGTACAAAATGCAACATTTACGAAGTACACTTCATCAGAAACTACAACGGTCACTGTACCACTCGACGACTCTGACTGCTACAGCTGAGGTCTCGAACTGTCGCAGAACTCTTGCATGTTCGACACTATATTGATCTCAGTGTGAGGGCGCTTCTGTGCTGAGAGAGGAGGCGTGTTATTCAGGAGCACCTCGCTTACGTCTTTGCGGATTGGAGCGAGCCCTCGCTAATGTCTGTGTTATCGATTCGCGTTGTCACATTTGGTTTGTAAATCCGATCTCTGTACGCTACCACACCACTTTTTCCGTCTACAGCTCCCTCCAGTGACACTTTCGATGAAGTCATAACATATGTGCGTCCACCTTATTCTGCAGAGAATCTCCTCCCTTATCATATCAGAACACTGAATTTTCGGCATCCTATTATACCACACCTGAAACGCTTCCATTCTCTTCTGTTTACCCCACTGTCCTTGAATCACTTGCATACCATTCTGTTCTCCAGAGGTACATTTCCAGAAATTTATTTCTCAGTTAAAGTCCTATATTTGATAATAAAAGGCTGCAGACTGTTTCTAATATCCTCTTTCTTTCTTGTTCATGCGTTACTTCTAAGGTAGAAGTATTTTTGCACACCGTCTGCTACGTGGTCTCCGGTTTCGATGCTGTATTGTCATTCCTGCATTTCCTCTTCTTTGGTTTACTTCCAAATTACATCTACATCTACATGAACACTCCGCAAATAACACTTAAGTGCCTGCAGAGGGGTGACTGAACCACATTTCACAATAATACTCTGTTATTCCAATCTCGAACACCACACGGAAAAAAACGAACACCTATATCTTTCCGTGTTATCTCTGATTTTGATACACTACTGGCCATTAAAATTGCTACACCACGAAGATGACGTGCTACAGACGCGAAATTTAACCGACAGGAAGAAGATGCTGTGATATGCAAATGAATAGCTTTTCAGAGCATTCACTGTAATGCCTCGTGTAAGGAGGAGAAATGCGTACCATCACGTTTCCGACTCTGATAAAGGTCGGATTGCAGCCTATCGCGATTGCGGTTTATCGTATCGCGACATTACTGCTCGCGTTGGTCGAGATCCAATGACTGTTAGCAGAATATGGAATCGGTGGGTTCGGGAGGGTAATACAGAACGCCGTGCTGGATCCCAACGGCCTCGTATCACTAGCAGTCGAGATGACAGGCATCTTATCCGCATGGCTGTAACGGATCGTGCAGCAACGTCTCGATTCCTGAATCAACAGATGGGGACGTTTACAAGACAACAACCAACTGCAGGAACAGTTCGACGACGTTTGCAGCAGCATGGACTATCAGCTCGGAGACCATGGCTGCGGTTACCCTTGACGCTGCATCACAGACAGGAGTGCCTGCGATGGTGCACTCAACGACGAACCTGGGTGAACGATTGGCAATACGTCATTTCTTTGGATGAATCCAGGTTCTGTTTACAGCATCATGATGGTTGCATCTGTGTTTGGCGACATCGCGGTGAACGCACATTGGAATCGTGTGTTCGTCATCGCCATACTGGCGTATCACCTGTCGTGACGGTATGGGGTGCCACTGGTTACACGTCTCGATCACCTTTTGTTCGCATTGACGGCACTTTCAACAGTGGACGTTACATTTCAGATGTGTTACGACCCGTGGCTGTGCCCTTCGTTCGATCCCTGCGAAACCCTACATTTCAGCAGGATAACACACGACCTCATGTTCCAAGTCCTGTACGGCCTTTCTGGATACAGAAAATGTTCGACTGCTGCCTTGGCCAGCACATTCTCCAGATCTGTCACCAATTGAAAATGTCTGGTCAATGGTGGCAGAGCAACTGGCTCGTCACATTACGCCAGTCACTACTCTTGATGAACTGTGGTACCGTGTTGAAGCTGCATGGGCAACTGTGCCTGTACACGCCATCCAAGCTGTGTTTGACTCAATGCCCAGGCGTAACAAGGCCGTTATTACGGCCAGCGGTGGTTGTTCTAGGTACTGATTTCTTAGGATCTATGCACCCAAATTGTGTGAAAACGTAATCACATTTCAGTTCTAGTGTAATATTTTTGTCCGAGGAATACCCGTTTATCATCTGCATTTCTTCTTGGTGCAGCAAATTTAATCGTCAGTAGTGTGCATACTAAATTCGAGCACTGTTGCATAATGTTTACATGAGAATGAAGTGAAATTATGTATCTCAAATACAGAGTATTCCACAGTTGCTTTTGAAACAGCAATTTTAATGAGGATCTGGCTGCCCAGATAGTATCAGCAGCAGGAGAAATGAACGACACTGCTGCTGACTTTGACATTGTTAGACAGAACGTGACCCACAGGTGCAACTTTTGTTTACAGCTCAAAGGAGGCATTTTGAGCCTATACGTAATAATATAATTTTGTTGTGTTAATGTCGTTGTCTCGTGGAAACAAAGAATTAAAAATTGTTTATTACTTTTTGTATACTGTAAGATCTGATAACCCCGTAAAATGGTGCTTCACAGGAAAACACATTAGAAAAAGTGTTTCCTATGATCACGCAACCTCCCAGAGTTCGTTCGTTGGTTTAATTAATTTTCATGTAAACAAAACACCCCTAACCCGGTTTAAAAAATCTTCTCAGGAATATATGACATTAGAGAAAAACATTTTTTCGTGTGTCACGTGCCATCTTCCAGAGTCTATCTGTTTAAGTAATTTTTTAGCCTATATGTAGGCTGGACAGTAGAAGCTAAAATCTGCATCCTTTCCTTAGGCCCTTTCGATACGAACTCTCTTGTTTTTATTGTTCTTCTTTTGATATCTGAACAGATTTTACTATCCGCCTTTCTCCACGAGGTATATCTATTTTTCAGAGTATTTCAAATACACTCCTGGAAATGGAAAAAAGAACACATTGACACCGGTGTGTCAGACCCACCATACTTGCTCCGGACACTGCGAGAGGGCTGTACAAGCAATGATCACACGCACGGCACAGCGGACACACCAGGAACCGCGGTGTTGGCCGTCGAATGGCGCTAGCTGCGCAGCATTTGTGCACCGCCGCCGTCAGTATCAGCCAGTTTGCCGTGGCATACGGAGCTCCATCGCAGTCTTTAACACTGGTAGCATGCCGCGACAGCGTGGACGTGAACCGTATGTGCAGTTGACGGACTTTGAGCGAGGGCGTATAGTGGGCATGCGGGAGGCCGGGTGGACGTACCGCCGAATTGCTCAACACGTGGGGCGTGAGGTCTCCACAGTACATCGATGTTGTCGCCAGTGGTCGGCGGAAGGTGCACGTGCCCGTCGACCTGGGACCGGACCGCAGCGACGCACGGATGCACGCCAAGACCGTAGGATCCTACGCAGTGCCGTAGGGGACCGCACCGCCACTTCCCAGCAAATTAGGGACACTGTTGCTCCTGGGGTATCGGCGAGGACCATTCGCAACCGTCTCCATGAAGCTGGGCTACGGTCCCGCACACCGTTAGGCCGTCTTCCGCTCACGCCCCAACATCGTGCAGCCCGCCTCCAATGGTGTCGCGACAGGCGTGAATGGAGGGACGAATGGAGACGTGTCGTCTTCAGCGATGAGAGTCGCTTCTGCCTTGGTGCCAATGATGGTCGTATGCGTGTTTGGCGCCGTGCAGGTGAGCGCCACAATCAGGACTGCATACGACCGAGGCACACAGGGCCAACACCCGGCATCATGGTGTGGGGAGCGATCTCCTACACTGGCCGTACACCACTGGTGATCGTCGAGGGGACACTGAATAGTGCACGGTACATCCAAACCGTCATCGAACCCATCGTTCTACCATTCCTAGACCGGCAAGGGAACTTGCTGTTCCAACAGGACAATGCACGTCCGCATGTATCCCGTGCCACCCAACGTGCTCTAGAAGGTGTAAGTCAACTACCCTGGCCAGCAAGATCTCCGGATCTGTCCCCCATTGAGCATGTTTGGGACTGGATGAAGCGTCGTCTCATGCGGTCTGCACGTCCAGCACGAACGCTGGTCCAACTGAGGCGCCAGGTGGAAATGGCATGGCAAGCCGTTCCACAGGACTACATCCAGCATCTCTACGATCGTCTCCATGGGAGAATAGCAGCCTGCATTGCTGCGAAAGGTGGATATACACTGTACTAGTGCCGACATTGTGCATGATCTGTTGCCTGTGTCTATGTGCCTGTGGTTCTGTCAGTGTGATCATGTGATGTATCTGACCCCAGGAATGTGTCAATAAAGTTTCCCCTTCCTGGGACAATGAATTCACGGTGTTCTTATTTCAATTTCCAGTAGTGTATAATACACCACTTTACGTCGTCGAAAGCGCTTTCTGGATCGACAAATCATATTAAGGGTCTTGATTTTTCCTAAGCCTTGCTTCTATTATCAAGTACAATGCCAGATTACATCTCTGGTTCCTGTAGCCTTTTCTAAGGCCCGCTGGTTTTCATTTAACAGAATCTCAATTTTTTCCATTCTTCTGCAATTTTTATCCAGTATTATGAACTGAATGACAGCTACCATGCCTACAGAGAATGAAGGCTGATTAGACACATTTAATGGTTATTAAGAGCTGCCACGCTGAAGTAAATTTTCTTTCCCACGTAGCAGTAACTGTCAGCCATAAAAATAATTTTTTATTGTTATGGTATTACTTTTGATTTTAATTACCGTATTTTCAGTTATTATGTTGCTCTGTTTGATGTGTATCTGGAGGCGGAAGATTAATCCTCTGAACCATTAGTAGAGGGCATTGTGGTAGGGAAGGGCTTGCACTGTAAAAAGTGGTTGAAATGGCTCTGAGCCCTATGGGACTTAAAGTCTGAGATCATCAGTCCCCTAGACCTTAGAACTACTTAAACTTTACTACCCTAAGGACATCACACACATCCATGCCCGAGGCAGGATTCGAACCTGCGACCGTAGCTGTCGCGCGGTTCCAGACTGTAGCGCCTAGAAGCGCTCGGTCACACCGGCCGGCGCTTGCACTGTAATAGGTTGTTGAAGTTGTTACTTGTGACGCAGCTTCGCGAACGTGGGCATTCAGCAGACAGATGTGAACTTGCGCGATACTGCAGTACAGAAGTCTGAACAGACGGCGAACTAGGTCGGACAGTGTAGCCTGGGACCAAGGGGCTCAATATCTGGTTGCGCTGCACAGCGTGGTGACGTGGGGAAATTTATCTCTGCTGTACACATTCACGTCGGCAGTAAACACGCGCGCGTGGAAGTTCCCCGTATCTGCTAAGCTAAGGCATCCAGCACGACTAGAGGAGAGCTCAGAGAACCCCACAACACTCGGTGATCATTGTCTGCGCTCGTGCTCGTGTACATTCGCAAAGTCCAGCAGACAGCGTACTGCCTATTGCAGGGCTGAACATCTTTCCACGCACATGATATACGTGGTGATTCAGCTGCCCCTACCGATGTCATTTTATGCAACCCGCAATTCTATTCTGGCCGCCAAAAACCGCAGCGAGATTTTAATATTCTCTCGCTTGCTACGCGCAAGTTATTAGTCCTACAGTAAAAAATAATAGCACCTTACTGTAGGGATTTTAATGTAGTTACGTTCTGTACTGGGATTCGTTTTCTCTAGAGGCCGTAGATTTCGAGTTATTCATGAAAAACGTACAAAAGTGACCTTCAAAGACACCCCCCACTGCCACACTCAGTCAGGATTTCTGGTATGCCCTTCACGGCAGTCCCTCCTGTCACTGTAAAAAAATTTGCAACGGCACGAAGTATTTCCCACATTCGACCTTTTTGGGCTTCATTGACTGGCGTTATTCCGCCTCCGGCTTAGTGGAGCACTTGCGTTGTTGTGGTCTTCAATCCGAAGACCGGTTTGATGAAGCTCTCCATGCTACTCTATCCTGTGCGAGATTCTTCATCTCTAAATAACTACTGCAACCTACATCCTTCTGAATTTACTTACTGTACTCACCTCTTGGTCTCCTTCTATGATTTTTACTCCCCACGCTTCTCTCCAGTACTAAATTGGTCATTCGAGAGAACGACGGTTCAATCCTGCGTCCGGCCATCCTGATTTAGGTTTTCCGTGATTTACCTAAATCGCTGCAGGCAAATGCCGGGATGGTCCCATTGAAAGGGCACGGCTGACTTCCTTCCCCGTCCTCCCCTAATCCGATGAGACCGATGACCTCGCTGTCTGGTCCCCTTCCCCAAAAACAACCCCACCAACCACAACTAAACTGGTCATACCTTGATGCCTCAGAACGTGTCCGACCAACTGATCCCTTCTTCGAGTGAAGTTATGCCACAAATACCTCTTCTCCCCAATTCTATTCAGTACCTCCTCATTAGTTACGTGATCGACCGATCTTCTGTAGTACGAAGTTTCGAAACCTTCTATCCTCTTTTGTCTAAACTGTTTATCGTCCATGTTCCTCTTCCACATATGTGGCTACACTCCAGACAAATATCTTCAGAAAAGACTTCCTAACACTTAAATCTATATTCGAGGTTAACAAACTTCTCTTATTCAGAAATATTTTTCTTGCTACTACGTCTACATTTCATATCCTCCCTACTTCGGACATCAGAGTTACTTTGCTGCCCGAGTAGCAGTACTAATCTACTACTTTAAGTGTCTCGTTTCTTAAGGGGGGTAGGACGTCAAACGGGCCGACTTGGAGCGGGAGAGGCATCACAGAACATTTTAGTTTCCAGTGTCTATACTTGCACAAATAAATTCATAAGACTTTGTCAGCATCACCAGGAAGGATTTAGGATTCACACTCATTTCAGTGGAAGTTCGAAAACATAACAAAATAATTTTTTTACGTGTGAAATTTCATTATTTTTTCACTTACTTATTGCTGCCTTTGTTGCTATGGGTACACTTTTCTTCGTAAATTAGAGAGATTCTTCGATCAATTTTGCACAACATACACACCATACTTACAGGTGTATGAAACTCTAGAATTTATTCAATTTATGAAAAAACGAGTGAGCCATTATATTTTAAACTTCATGTTTAGAAAAAACACAATTTTGTAGTTAATTACCTCAATTTTTACCACAGTTTTTAATAGATGTGGAGATTCTAGAGTTTCATACACCTTTAAGTATGGTTTGTATTCTGTGCAAAATTCATCGAAGAATCTCTCTTACTTATGAAGAAAAGTGTACCTATAGCAACAAATGCTGCCATTAGTAAGTGAAAAAAATGATGAAACTTCACATGTAAAGAAAATTATTTCGTACATTACATATGTAGAATTGTGGGCAGTTGGGAATGTGAGTCTCACGGGAAGCGTGCAAGGGATAAGTCCCTGCAGTCGCGCTATTCATCTGTGTCCTCGGTGGCTCGGATGGATCAGCCGGCACGGTAGCTCAGCGTGTTCGGTCAGAGGGTTAGCTGCCCTCTTTAATAAAAAAACTTAGTTAATCGATCAACAACGAACTTAAATGGATGTCTTACGACGTCCGCCCTGAGCAGATGCAACGAACGAAACCGAACAAAATGAGATTTAAAAAAAAAAAAAAAAAAAAAAAAAAAAAGATGGATAGAGCGTCTGCCACGTAAGCTGGAGGTCCCGGGTTCGAGTCCCCGTCGGGGCACACATTTTTAACTGTCCACATCGAGGTACATCAACAACACCTGCCGGCAGCTGAGGGTTTCAGTTAATCATCATTTAATATAAGATTCTCTTGAAAAACATACTGGATCTGCATTTATAGCCGGCACGGTAGCTCAGCGAGTTCGGTCAGAGGGATAGTTGTCCCCTGTAATAAAAAAACTGAGTTAATGGATCAACAACGAACTGAAACGGGTGTCTTTCGACGTCCGCCCAGAATAGATACAACAAACGAAAACGAACAAAATGAGATTTCTTAAAAAAAGTCCGCTGTTAGCAGCGGTGGGGCAAGGTCGTCGTGCCTGTCCCCCCTGTTAGCGCACCGCGCGCGCGAGTGTTTACTGTTTACCTTCCGCTGCGGCGACTGTCACGCGTCCGTGTCTCGGTAGTGCCATGGCGCACTCGTATCTCAAGTCCACAATTAAGATCACATTTCAAGCGGACTACGCAAGACCTCGAGCACTTGACATTGAACGTTTCATCCGGGAAGAACTTCATATTGCACCTCAAGACATCATTGGGATCCACTTTTCTATAACACAAAAGTGTCGTCTACACAAAACTGATCAATGAAAAGGCGTGCCCTGATGTTGTGTGCCGACACGCTCATGGACTTAAATTTAAGCGTTCTGATGGTCACATAGGAACTGTCACGATCGACCACGCTGGATTAGGCCTTCGCACTCTGAGGGTCTTCGAGCTGCCATTCGAAGTCCCGCCAGATGTTGTGATGACAGCTTTCAAACCGTACGGCAACGTGCTAAGCCACTTGGGTGAAAAATGGCAAACGTTTGAGACGTACCCCGTCTTAAATGGAGTGCGACAAATTAAGATTGAACTGACGAAACATGTGCCATCCTATTTAGCAATTGGCGGCTGCTGAGCCATTGTCATGTACGACGGACAACCGTGTATTTGCGCCGGCTGTGGCCAGGAAGGACACGTCCGATCGGCCTGCATTCAACGCCGACTGACTCAGACACCGGTTGGTGAAGTTCCATCCCCGGCGACACTTACTTCACTCACCATCACGTATGCAGCGGCTGCAACCGCAACAGCTCCTGCCCAGGATCGTAACACCAAATTGTAGTCAGTGGTCGATGACAGTGTGGCCGACAGCATATCCCTCTCTACGACTTCATCGGCAGACTTGCCTCAAGACGGTGATCAATTGTGCCACCAAGACTAGCCTAAAGAGAAGATGGAAGTAGAAACGGAAATTGTCCCGACCTTTGCCTTCCTACCAATGGAGACCGCATCAGATGATTGTCGCCCGCACTCTGAGACAGAACAACATGTGCGGAAACAACGGTCCCCTCGAAAACGCAAGAAACGGCGCCATACGCCATCCGATGATTGCCTGCTTCGGATTTGTGACCCGGACGAACATCCGGCGTCGGACGACACCCAGGACTCTACCACCACAACTCACCCTTCCCATCACGATGCTACGGCGGATACAATTTCTGAACCTCGGTCTGACAACATCACTTCTGCTACTGAACATGCGCGCAAGCGCTCTACTGACAGCACTAATCAACAGTTACCAATTGCTGCATCTGATTCTTGGGCGGATGATGTCGAGGATGAGCCACAGCACCAGGAGGATGCCGAAGGCAGAGATGCTCCCTCGGCTGTACCCAGCACCAACCAACAACAGTGACTACGGCTGTATCGTCAGCCTCTGTGGGGCCGCCCCTGCCGCCCACACCGGGCCTCCTACACAACCCAGTTGCCGACCTGGCTGACCAAACATACCGTCTAGCGACGATTAATATCAACAACATACGTGCCCGACATAAACTAGCGATGCTACAGGATCTACTCAACAACATACGTGCCCGACATAAACTAGCGATGCTACAGGATCTACTCAACGCAGCAGACATCGACATTGCGCTGCTTCAAGATCTGTATGTCGCAGACTTCAAGGAACCCTATGGCTACAAGACTTGGGTCTCACATGCGTCTGCCATCCACCTTTTTCGCTCATACAATCACGCCCCTCTTTATGGGCCGTCAGGACGCCTTGATAATAATCGGAGGGGACTTCAACTGTAGCCAAGCACCTAAGGATCAGTTACCACATCATTCTCTCTGCGCAGAACTTACGACAATTATAAATAATCTTCAATTGGTGGACTCGTGGGAACACCTTTGTGGCGATCGGCCCGGATTTACTCACTACACCAGCCATTCCTCCAGCCGCATCGACCGGATTTACATCTCGCGCTCCATAGCTGTGGGAACAAGAGCTGCCGAAGTTTGGCCCACAGCTTTTTCTGACCACGAGGCCTACATCTGCGCCATTACCCTCGACCGCCAGAAGGTCTGGCACAGCCGTGGTCCTCGGTAGTTGAACGGCGCCCACCTAGCTTCTCAGGAATGCCGCCGCCTTATAGAGAACACGTGGGACTCTTGTAGCCGCCGGCGTGGCACCTACCGGTCTACACTGTCGTGGTGGTTACTCTGCGCTAAACCAGCCCTCCGGAAGTCCTTGATAGGCTACGCCCGAGATGTTGCAGCAAGGCCGGCCGGTGTGGCCGTGCGGTTAAAGGCGCTTCAGTCTGGAACCTCGTGACCGCTACGGTCGCAGGTTCGAGTCCTGCCTCGGGCATGGATGTGTGTGATGTCCTTAGGTTAGTTAGGTTTAATTAGTTCTAAGTTCTAGGCGAATGATGACCTCAGAAGTTAAGTCGCATAGTGCTCAGAGCCATTTCAACCATTTTTGTTGCACTATGGAAGAGACATACCATGGACTTTTACTACAGCATCTTAAGGGAATGTACAACACTGCCGTACTCACCTGCACGGCAGCTGACGGTGAACCGTGCCAAGGCACAGATCATCAGATTAACACGTTGCCACCTTGAGGGTGCGATAGTCAGAGCGCGCACTCAAGACAGAATGGCCCAGGAGGAACCGTCCATGTACCACCTCACTGCATAACGACGGCGCCGACGTAAGACACTGATCCAAGCTATCACGACGGAAGACGGACGACGCCTTGATACCCAGCGCGACATGGGAAACGCCCTTCATGCTCTCTACACTAAGCTGTACTCGGAACATCGACATCCCCTAGAGGTGATCGCCGAAGTCTCTCAACTCACTTATGGCACGATCTCTCCGACAGCGGCAGCGGATTTGACTGCAGATGTAACGGAAGAGGAAATCATTGAAGCAATACAGGCTGGGGCTGCTCATAAGTCCCCGGGACCTGATGGCCTTCCTCTGGAATTTTACCGGACATACCAACAATTGCTGGCACCAGCATGGACTGATATTTGCCGCGATCTTACGTCTCCCACGGCGCAGATCCATGAGGCGCTCCTAGAAGGACTGATTGTGCCCATACACAAACCACGAGGCGGATCCAGAATCAGTGACTATCGGCCCTTCGCCTTACACAACAGTGACTTGAAGATTTTCACCCGACTTCTGGCGGCACGCCTAAAGCGATCAGTACGATGTGTTGTGTCGCAGGACCAGGCATCGTTAGGTGGTGACCATAATATTCGCACTGCATTGTGCCGATATAGAGATATGATCGCGCTAGCCAAAGCTCGCCAACTGCGAGGAGTTTTGGCCTCACTCGACTTTAGCCAGGCCTTTGACAGAGTCGACACACATTTCTGATGGAGGTACTGCGACACGTGGGGTATCCGGACGTCATAGTTAATGTACTGATGCGTCCCCTACGCGGCGCGACGTCCAAGGTGTTATATAATGGCCGTCTCACGCCGCCGATACAGATCCAGCGATCGGTGAGACAAGGCTGCCCTCTTTCGGCGATATTGTACGCCCTCGTCTTGGAACCACTCCTCTGCGGCCTCCGACAACGCCTGACTGGGATGTCCCTTGGTGGACACACTTTTTGTAGCACTGCCTATGCGGATGATCTGGTACTCCTTCTTCGCAATAATGACGATGTTCGTGCAGCACTGGCGTGGGTGGCGACCTACGGCGCGGCATCGGGGAGCCATCTCAATCTCCACAAATCACACGCCCTCTCTATTGGCAGAGGCCTACCCGACGAGAGCGTCGCACCGCTACGAATCAGTGACACAATCCGCTGTCTTGGTATTGATTTCAAATCTGACACGAAGCGTTCAACAGCCCTTAACTACAGGCGTTTATTGAATCAGATGAGAGCAGGAATAAGTGACCACCGTCTGAGACATCTAGACCTCCTGCAACGGACACGATATGCTAACGTCTATTTGGCGTCACGTATCCCCCATTTTGCACAGATACTCCCGATACCACCTACTCTGGCTCACCGCATGTTGGCGGTTTTGGGATCCTTTGTTAATACGGGCATGTTATTTAAGATTCGTTACGAGTCCCTAACCCTCCCGAGGAGCAGAGGGGGTTTAGGTCTTTGTCATGTTCAGAACAGAGCGAAGGCCCTGTTCGTCAGCTGTCACCTGCAACTGTGGCGACGAAGTCCGACGTGCCTCACAAGTCTCTTACTGGAAGCCTTACGACCAATCTCACTTGCACCCCCTGCGATGATATCGGACATCCCAGCACCTTTCTTCTACATTAGCCAATTCTTCCTTGAATTAAGCTACATCCGTACCGCACTAGTACCCACACGCTTGATGATGACGAGGGCGATATATGCTGATATGCAAATGAACAGGACGCCGAATGTGATTGAAAGCAAACACCCCACTACAGAGTGGCGAGCTGTGTGGCAGGCAGTGAATGCCACCACCCTTGATACTGACGTGCAATCTGCATGTACGTAACTGTTAATGGGTAACAGCCTACATCACATCCACCTCGCTGCTTCACCCTTGTGTGCCACATGCCAAGTGATTGACACGGATGAACATCGTATCGAATGCGGGTCGGCAAAGGACGTTTGGTATTTGGTGCGTCAGATATTCGCATTTCTCACACGCACGACTCCCGACAGGATAACTACCCGATCACTTCTTTTCCCCGATAAGATTTATTTCCCAAGAGCTAAAACGAACTCTGTGACGTGGATCAGCGACCACGCTGTTCACTACCTATTCGGTAATGGCGAAAAGACAGTACCCGATATTTGGTATTACCTCAACGAACGACATTGTGCGTTCGTCAAGAACCCTAAATATAGGCAATATTTTTCTAATTTTCTTTGGAGCGCATTCCATAATCAGCCTCGCAGCCGGATTATCGATGACATGAGAAGATAACCATAGCACCTCTTCCCAGTTCCTTTTTCTTATGAGATTGAACAAACAACGGAAACAACACAGCAACGAGACGACAGTCACCGAAAAATTCGCAGCGGGCTATAGTATGGAGCATCCTTTGTCGTAACGGGACGACTTCCTATTATTCTGTTCATGTAGCCGAAGAGGAACGGCCTTCCTTTTATCCATTTGTATAAAAAAAATAAAAAAAGCAGAAAAACAAACCTTCCAAAATCCTTTTCCCTTTTTTTTCATGTTTGTTAAAAATGTGGCTAGGATAGCTGGCTATAAAAAAAAATGCTCATTTGTGTTACGTACGCATTTTGTTATTTTAATTAGAAAAAAAAATTAAAAAAAGATGGATAGAGCGTCTGCCATGTAAGCAGGAGACCCCGGGTTCGAGTCCCCGTCGGGGCACACATTTTTAACTGTCTACATCGAGGTATATCAGCAACACCTGTCGGCAGCTGGGGGTTTCAGTTAATCATCATTTAATATAAGATTCTATTGAAAAACATAGCCGGCCGCGGTGGTCTCGCGGTTCTAGGCGCTCAGTCCGGAACCGCGCGACTGCTACGGTCGCAGTTTCGAATCCTGCCTCGGGCATGGATGTGTGTGATCTCCTTAGGTTAGTTAGGTTTAAGTAGTTCTAAGTTCCAGGGGACTGATGACCACAGATGTTAAGTCCCATAGTGCTCAGAGCCATTTGAACCATTTTTGAAAAACATACTGGATCTGCATTTATCGCCGGCCACGGTGGCCGAGCGGTTCTAGGCGCTTCAGTCCGGAACCGTGCGATCGCTACGGTCGCAGGTTCGAATCCTGCCTCGGGCATGGATGTGTGTGATGTCCTTAAGTTAGTTAGGTTTAAGTAGTTCTACGTTCTAGGGGACTGGTGACTTCCGATGTTAAGTCCCATAGTGCTCAGAGCCATTTGAACCATTTGCATATATCCATTCCGGGACGACTGCAAGCTGCTTTCAATGTCAATGGTTTTTCTATATCGTATTGGGCATGGTGTTTCCATATTTTTGTCCACTCTCTATATATCAACAGTACGAAGTTTGATCAAAAGGGTGATATAAAATTGGAGCACACGGATGCCACAGTGCGACTACTTGCAAATTAACAGTACAAAAGTATCTGTAATAACATTTCAACCTGTTCCTATTTTTGGTACAAAACTTATGTCAAAGAAAGCCAATTTTTCAACATTGTAAGCACATGTACAGCAATTATCTTCATACAGTATCTGTACGTGTGCTGCCGAGATAGTGTTGGGGGTAAGGTTTAGCGTTAGAATACTCGAGCTCGATTCCAAGTCAAGGTATATATATAATTCAGTCCATAATTATATAGCACACTGTTTCTTAAACGTGTTGATGAAACATGTGAGAAATATCGATAATCAGTTAAAAATGTACTATATGTCACAGGTCAGAAATAACTATAAAACTTATCAACGTGGAAATGTTAAAAATACATACGACATTCACTAATAGAGGTCAATTTTTTTTGCTGGGGAGGGGAGGGCGGTGAGGTACAACTGAAGAAAACTGAAGCAATGCTACAATGGATCGGACAGCATGTAGGGGTGTAGAGCAAGAAAGAGAAACGATTAACCGTCTTTGAAAATGGAATAATTCTGTTCAAACAATTTCTCATGCTTCGTGTAAGACCAGCTGTAACTGTTGTACAAAGTCTTACCTTATGATGCAGTCTAAAATCAGAATAAATTTACATCTAGACCCAGAACTTAACTATCAAACTCGAGTGTATCCACTGCGTTAAACAAACAACAGAGCTACAGAGTATGTGATGAACATACTTGTACACAAGATTACAATGTTGCCAAATTTCCTTTCTTTGACGTCTGTTTTCTACCGAAAACATGCACGGGACGACATTATCGTACTCTTGTTATGCAAGGAAGCACGCTGTGGATTCCGAGTGCACGAAGCTTGGTTCACCCTGTACATTTAAAAGCTAGAATTTAGGCCTAAATTCCTATAAACACCAAGGAAAGGAAAAAGCCAATATTTATCAATCCATATGGAGACGCTCATCACATAACGGCAATTAAATGACTAAACATTCATTCCATTCCATTCGGAGCTGATGTTGATCAACAACAGAATGAAGTGGTCCCATGGACACAAACACAATTTTATATTCGTTGCAGCACGGAAGAGTCCAGCCACCGAAACACGTATTGGTGTGGCTGATGCACGTGATGTGTCAGTTCGTGAAGATTGCTGGCTGGCGGCTGGTATGAACATCGCATTTCAGACACGCTCAGTCGGAGACAAAACAAGGGGCTGGGAAGGCCAGTCAAGGATCCGCACATTCCTCAACGTGTTTGTGATGGGAAATGCTGTGCGGAATCCCGCATTGCCCTTCTGGCATATGGCGTTTGAGTCATATTGACTCATTGTAGTCTAGAAAATTATGGATTTAATTTTTCCTTTTCTCATTTTTCGACGTATTTCAGACTTATTTATTTGTTTCGCAACTTCATCCTCATTCGATTAGAAATGGTTCAAATGGCTCTGAGCACTATGGGACTTAACCTCTATGGTTATCAGTCCCCTATAACTTAGAACTACTTAAACCTAACTAACCTAAGGACATCACACAACACCCAGTCATCAAGAGGCAGAGAAAATCCCTGACCCCGCCGGGAATCGAACCCGGGAACCCGGGCATGGGAAGCGAGAACGCTACCGCACGACCACGAGCTGAGGACATTCGATTAGTACTAGCTACTCTTAATTCGAACCTCATCAGGTTACCTCTAATATATGTTTCCTGTAGTAAGCAGAACTATCTCTGAAGGTCTAGATCCTTTGCACCTAAGTACCTGAAGATATCTATTACATCGTGATATTAACTAACGTAAGGTTTTGGAACTCTAGTTTCTGTAACCTGAGTGTGTTCGAGCCAAATAGGATCCTAGTTATATGAATTTTAATTACTTTTTCCAGGATGTGTGTTGTGGGTTCGCTGAATTCATTATAAGTGGCCAGAATAGTTCATCCTAAATGTCCCAAACGCATTTTAGAAAACAAGTAGTTCGTTTTTCATATTATGTTAATCTAAAAAGTACATGTTTGAAAAAAGAAGCTTTTTCCAAACACTTTCTTCACACTATGTTGTATACTACCAGACTGTTATATTTAATATCCTCTGAGCGATTTTTATTTCCCATTTCATTCAATGTTTGTCCTAAATTTAGAAAGCTTATATACTGCTGTATGGCCTCAAGTCCTTAGAACACAATTCCACACACTTGTCAGCAACTAAGTCTTTGTACTCTTTTAAAATATTTATGGAGCGAGGAAACTACTGATCAACATGTCGTAACATCCTCGGTATTTCCAAATGAGTACGTAGTAACTTTTTACAAAATTTGCACTGCGAGACACCTACCTATATATCTCAAGTTGTCTCATAAACACTCGACAACTTTTCCCCTGCTGGACTTGGGTTCTGTTTCGTGACTGATATATATTCCGCAATTCTTGATTCCTCCAGTTCCTCCCCAATCTCCTCTAAGTTTTTTTTTTCATTTTTCTGTTCCCGCCGTTATCATAACTGAGCTGCAGTGAAACTACCTACGCAGACATATACCTGGATAGTCATGTTGGATTGATACGGCAGCCAGTTACCAGGTGCAGCAGGCTCAACGGGTCCCGTGAACGTTACCAGGCTCGCGGAAACCCAAGATGGCCTGCTTTAACCGCTGTACTTCAGTAAACATGTACTCATGTGTCTCCCTTGGGGCAGGTTTAGCTGCTTTAATGGTTGCGGCGGAGATAGGGGCAAGCAGGCTACAAGGAGAGTCTGCACACTTATACGACATACTGGCGACCATTCAGGCTTCCTTCAAGAATTAAGAGATCACTCTTCCTGCCAGATCCAACCCTTCCCCACACCATAATTACAGATGTGTGAAGGGTGTGTCGAGATCAGCTGCGTCCTGTGCTCTTAATCAAGTCGTCTACACTGGCCTAAATCTGACCGCCACAAACAGAAGTGCGACTCATCGGTGAGCACCACGTCCCCGTTTACTCTCGCTCCACGCCATGCAAATCTCTGTTGTCTGTGGAATGATGTAAGAAGTACGCAACGCTCGGCAACTCGTAATGTCAAACAAGCTTCCAGTAATCTGCGCGGGTTTCAGCTGGTCTCGCCGTAGCCAGTCAAACAATCCTACGATCTTCTCGTGGTGTAGACCTCTTTGTAGAACCTGCCCCACTCTTCTTACCACACTGTAGTCTTGCGTCCATCTTGTCACCACTCGTTTGCACTTATTGCACTACATATACACTCCTGGAAATGGAAAAAAGAACACATTGACACCGGTGTGTCAGACCCACCATACTTGCTCCGGACACTGCGAGAGGGCTGTACAAGCAATGATCACACGCACGGCACAGCGGACACACCAGGAACCGCGGTGTTGGCCGTCGAATTGCGCTAGCTGCGCAGCATTTGTGCACCGCCGCCGTCAGTGTCAGCCAGTTTGCCGTGGCATACGGAGCTTCATCGCAGTCTTTAACACTAGTAGCATGCCGCGACAGCGTGGACGTGAACCGTATGTGCAGTTGACGGACTTTGAGCGAGGGCGTATAGTGGGCATGCGGGAGGCCGGGTGGACGTACCGCCGAATTGCTCAACACGTGGGGCGTGAGGTCTCCACAGTACATCGATGTTGTCGCTAGTGGTCGGCGGAATGTGCACGTGCCCGTCGACCTGGGACCGGACCGCAGCGACGCACGGATGCACGCCAAGACCGTAGCATCCTACGCAGTGCCGTAGGGGACCGCACCGCCACTTCCCAGCAAATTAGGGACACTGTTGCTCCTGGGGTATCGGCGAGGACCATTCGCAACCGTCTCCATGAAGCTGGGCTACGGTCCCGCACACCGTTAGGCCGTCTTCCGCTCACGCCCCAACATCGTGCAGCCCGCCTCCAGTGGTGTCGCGACAGGCGTGAATGGAGGGACGAATGGAGACGTGTCGTCTTCAGCGATGAGAGTCGCTTCTGCCTTGGTGCAATGATGGTCGTATGCGTGTTTGGCGCCGTGCAGGTGAGCGCCACAATCAGGACTGCATACGACCGAGGCACACAGGGCCAACACCCGGCATCATGGTTTGGGGAGCGATCTCCTACACTGGCCGTACACCACTGGTGATCGTCGAGGGGACACTGAATAGTGCACGGTACATCCAAACCGTCATCGAACCTATCGTTCTACCATTCCTAGACCGGCAAGGGAACTTGCTGTTCCAACAGGACAATGCACGTCCGCGTGTATCCCGTGCCAACCAAACGTGCTCTAGAAGGTGTAAGTCAACTACCCTGGCCAGCAAGATCTCCGGATCTGTCCCCCATTGAGCATGTTTGGGACTGGATGAAGCGTCGTCTCACGCGGTCTGCACGTCCAGCACGAATGCTGGTCCAACTGAGGCGCCAGGTGGAAATGGCATGGCAAGCCGTTCCACAGGACTACATCCAGCATCTCTACGATCGTCTCCATGGGAGAATAGCAGCCTGCATTGCTGCGAAAGGTGGATATACACTGTACTAGTGCCGACATTGTGCATGCTCTGTTGCCTGTGTCTATGTGCCTGTGGTTCTGTCAGTGTGATCATGTGATGTATCTGACCCCAGGAATGTGTCAATAAAGTTTCCCCTTCCTGGGACAATGAATTCACGGTGTTCTTATTTCAATTTCCAGGAGTGTAGTTGTCCGTACATACGTCTCTACCATCCTTCCATGTCACTCATGCTAATGATTCGATCTTTTCAGACGTCCGAGAGATGCCGCGCACGTTGTCTTGGCATGCTATGGTGCGATCTCCGCCTGAAAAGTTCCAGTAGCGATAGACACAACCAACAGCCAATGTCAAACCATGTCATTCCTCATCCGTAGGGGTGGCTTTTTTCTGTAACGAAAATACTAAACGGAAGATCGCCTAAGGATTTAATTTTAATCAACATATCCCACAGGTATCTAGTTCAGGAGTGTTAGGTCAATTTCAGTCATCGTAGATGTTCTCTGTCCGTCTCTGCGTTACATATGGCTTGCTGCTTTTAGTGTAGGCGTGTGGTTGAATCGATTTAATATACAGGGTGTAAATTTTAAGTTGACAACCCAGAATAACTCTAAAAATAAGCTTCACACGAAAAAATGTGTGGAATCCAAAGTTAATTATTTTCGAGGGGGACATCTGCTGGTGCTAAAATCAGCCCGACACCCCAGTCCCCTGGGGGTGGGGCGGGAGGCAACTTTAAAATTTCAAATGGGAACCCCCATTTTTTATTGCAGAATCAGATTCTACACAAAAAAACTGCGTACATTTTGTCTTGTTTTGATTCTTGCTAGTTGGCGCTGTAATTCAAGAAAATCCATGTCCTCATTTTTGCGTGGAAATTGTTACGGATAAATAAAATAAATAATTAAATTAAACTAAAATAATTAAATTAAAATAAATAATGAAAAGTTGTGTGGCCTCATGAGCACCAAACAAAAAAACTTATCCGAATCTGTGGAAAAAATTTATATTTGGGTCAACATTTGTAAAACTCTAATTCCTCTCTCTCAGACCCCACCCTATGGGGAGAGAGGGTGAGTTTTAGTTTTAGCGAATCAAAATTTGCGAAGTAAATAAGTATTTTTTACTTATCCATAACCATTTTCCACGCAAAAATATGAACATGGATTTTCTTGAATTACAGCGCCAACTACCAAGAATCAAAACAAATGTTTAAGACAAAATGTACTTAGTTTTTTTATGTAGAATCCGATTCTGCAAAAAAAAAAATTGGGTGTTCCCATTTGAAATTTAAAGTTGCCTCGCGCCCCACCCCCAGGGGTGAACCATGGGGTGGCGGGTTAATTTTAGCACCAGCAGATTTCCCCCTCGAAAATAATCAACTTTGGATTCTACACATTTTTTTCGTGTGAAGCTTATTTTTCGAATTATTATGGTTTATCCACTTAAAATTTACACCCTCTATAGGCAACTACCCTGTCTCACTTCTCTCTTAAAAACTGTCTCTTTTATAGTAAACGTAAAAGTAAACTCCGTCCACTGGAACTTGCGCGCTCATCGGTGTCGTCCGACCGCCGTGTCATCCTCCACTAAAAGCGTAATCGGATGCGGCATGAACGGGTGTGACGTCAGCACACCACTCTCCCAGTCGTTGTCAGTTCTCGTGATCTGGAGCTGCTGTAATAGGTCAACCACCTCCTCAAATTGGCGTCACAAGGCTGCCTGCACACTGTCCAGTTTATCCACAAAAAAAAAAAACCTGGCTGTACTGGGAATCGAAAGCAGGTCCTACGTCTGGCAGGTATCCGTGCTGACAACTCAGTTATTGAGGTGACCTACTCCCTTTTATACTGATAGTATGATAGTACTAAGTGGAGCTCCTGTGACAAGGAAATACATTCATGTGAAAAAAAAAGAACAGAACACCTTGAACGACTGGAGATAGGGTGCTCATTTTCACACGACATGTACATTAGTACGAGGTGCATTCAAGTTCTAAGGTCTCCGATTTTTTTTCTAATTAACTACTCACCCGAAACCGATGAAACTGGCGTTACTTCTCGACGTAATCGCCCTGCAGACGTACACATTTTTCACAACGCTGACGCCATAATTCCATGGCAGCGGCGAAGGCTTCTTTAGGAGTCTGTTTTGACCACTGGAAAATCGCTGAGGCAATAGCAGCACGGCTGGTGAATGTGCGGCCACAGAGAGTGTCTTTTATTGTTGGAAAAAGCCAAAAGTCACTAGGAGCCAGGTCAGGTGAGTAGGGAGCATGAGGAATCACTTCAAAGTTGTTATCACGAAGAAACTGTTGCCTAACGTTAGCTCGATGTGCGGGTGCGTTGTCTTGGTGAAACAGCACACGCGCAGCCCTTCCCGGACGTTTTTGTTGCAGTGCAGGAAGGAATTTGTTCTTCAAAACATTTTTGTAGGATGCACCTGTTACCGTGGTGCGCTTTGGAACGCAATGGGTAAGGATTACGCCCTCGCTGTCCCAGAACATGGACACCATCATTTTTTCAGCACTGGCGGTTACCCAAAATTTTTTTGGTGACGGTGAATCTGTGTGCTTCCATTGAGCTGACTGACGCTTTGTTTCTGGATTGAAAAATGGCATCCACGTCTCATCCATTGTCACAACCGACGAAAAGAAAGTCCCATTCATGCTGTCGTTGCGCGTCAACATTGCTTGGCAACATGCCACACAGGCAGCCATGTGGTCGTCCGTCAGCAGTCGTGGCACCCAACTGGATGACACTTTTCGCATTTTCAGGTCGTCATGCAGGATTGTGTGCACAGAACCCACAGAAATGCCAACTCTGGAGGCGATCTGTTCAACAGTCATTCGGCGATCCCCCAAAACAATTCTCTCCACTTTCTCGATCGTGTCGTCAGACTGGCTTGTGCGAGCCCGAGGTTGTTTCGGTTTGTTGTCACACGATGTTCTGCCTTCATTATACTGTCACACCCACGAACACACTTTCGACACATCCATAACTCCATCACCACATGTCCCCTTCAACTGTCGATGAATTTCAATTGGTTTCACACCACCCAAATTCAGAAAACGAATGATTGCACGCTGTTCAAGTAAGGAAAACGTCGCCATTTTAAGTATTTAAAACAGTTCTCATTCTCGCCGCTGGCGGTAAAATTCCATCTGCCGTACGGTGCTGCCACCTCTGGGACGTATTGACAATGAACGCGGCCTCATTTTAAAACAATGCGCATGTTTCTATCTCTTTCCATTCCGGAGAAAAAAAAATCGGAGGCCTTAGAACTTGAATGCACCTCGTATATTCTGCAGAAATGGTTAGCATTTGAACCATGTCAACCCACGGGTTCAATGTTAACATCGATATCGCGGTGCAACACCAACTACCGGTAAAATGTGCCTGTACTCTCGTTGTCACTATAAACCGAAGTTAATGGAGCAGTGTGACTTGAGAAAACATTCAGGATGCCTCGGAGACGTATGCGCGAACCGTACAGTCGAATCAGTGAGTTTGAAAGAGGGCGCGCTATTGACGTGAGAGAATGTGATGCATCCATTCGGAAATTGCTGCTCGTGTGGGAGTAAGTGTTTCGGCAGTGCCACGGGTGTGTGGCGGAAGGTTCACGGAA
Source organism: Schistocerca cancellata (assembly GCF_023864275.1). Lineage (NCBI taxonomy): Eukaryota > Metazoa > Arthropoda > Insecta > Orthoptera > Acrididae > Schistocerca > Schistocerca cancellata. The sequence continues at coordinate 140,629,459 of NC_064633.1, forward strand.
GGCGACGAGACAAGTCGTGTTGTGCCACCCAGGTCACCCCTCCCGAGAGGACTGACACATCTTCCGAACAGCATTGCAGGACAGATCTGCGTCCTCCTCGGCTCTAGTGGAACAGTGGACCACATCTTTCACTGTCAGGGGTGACAGTCCGCCGCCGTTTATTACGGCAAAGGCTTACGTGCGCGTCGTTCACTTCTCTGCCTATCTTTGACGAATGTCACTGGGTACAGGTATGGTTTCGGATAGTGTTTTCGGACGAATCTAGGTTCTGTTTGTTTGAAAATGATGGTCCCATTTTGGTTCGCCACAGACAAATGGAGTGGCATTAGGGGGGGGGGGGGGGACGTTGGATATATGGCAATGAAATTTTGCACCACGCTTTACATGAAAGTAACGCATTTACATATAAAATCCTTTGATTATATATGTATATATTCAACTTTTTTTAATGAAATTTGAAGTTTTATTTTCAAAAATTAATGTATGTTCCTTTTTCTCAGAAAGTATTCAAGAAATTTCTACAAAAATTTCTCTGTTCCATCTCTTTATATGTTGTAAGCTTCTCTCTTGAGGTTTTTGGAATAGGTCAAATAGGAGAATTTTTAAAATTTTTTAAATTATAATTCCACAAGTACAATTTTAAATTCATGCAAAATTCCAAGCACTTTGCCCCATATCTCAGCTTTTAATAATAATTTCAAAATTTCCTCTTGAGACAAGGTTCATTAGGTGTACAGAAATATGTGTACAAAATTTCATAATGCTAGCATTCATAGAATCTGAGGAAACGGTACATAAACTTTAAAAAACAAACTTTTCAGGAAACGCAATTTAAAGTTTAACCCAACTTGTTTCCTTATGTCCCTTTTTCAGGAGGCACCACATTTGTACTCTGCGTCGTCTTTCCCTTCAAGGATTCTCTTCAGGTTTCTTGTCGTCTGTCTTCTTTCCCTTACCAGGACTTCAACTGACTTTCCAGCTGCAGAGACGCACTGTAAAACTATTTTTCTCAGGATATCTGGAGTAAAATTTCCTACCTTGAAGCCCATTCTTTCTAACACCTTCATCCTCCCGACGTTCCCATCATTAAATACAATAACTGCATCATAAGTTGGCCGGCCGATGTGGCCAAGCGGCTCTAGGCGCTTCAGTCTGGAGCCGCGTGACCGCTACGGTCGCAGGTTTGAATACTGCCTCGGGCATGGATGTGTGTGATGTCCTTAAGTTAGTTAGGTTTAAGTAGTTCTAAGTTCTAGGGGACTGATGACCTCAGATGTTAAGTCCCATAGTGCTCAGAGCCATTTGAGCCATCATAAGTTGCAATTCTGACAACTGTAGCAGATGCAAATGGCATCGTTTCCATAAGAGTGAATTTAGAGACTCATTTGGATTTTGGGTTCTGCCATGAACACACTTTTTGAGAAGTGCAGAATCGGACAAAGATGATATATAAAACCAAAGAGAATGTATCACGGCCTTCTAGATGTATCCCGCACACGTTTGGTTGAAAGTAATAGTCAGAATCGTTGTTCACTGAGCATCTATTGAAGTGGCTGAAACGAGAAGAAAGGCGTCTGCAGATACTGACTTGCTCAATAATGGACACAATTGTTCTTCTTTCACACCATTTTATGCGCAGGATCCTGCGCCAGCACCAAAGCTCAAATTCATCAATACGATGCTTTTCTCTGGCCTTAAAGGGTCCACGTTCCGCAAGCACAGAAGAAGCCAGAAAATACGAGTATTTCAAGAAGCTAGACCTTTGTGGTGTTCGTTAGTATTCAGTTCTACCAGATATTGGTGAGCTTCTCCACAACCACTTGCGATTTCTTATCTCATGTCCACAGCTTCCTGTGTTGCAGTTAGTTAGTCCAACGTGGGCGTTGCAGGGAGGCCGCGTCACACTTTTAATTAATTTTCAGGCACTTCGGATGCGATTTCAACATTGAAACTTTGGGATCTTACTCTCCATGAGTTGTACTAAAAAATAAAAAATAAATCGATTTCTTATCTCATGTTCACAGCTTCCTGTGTTGCAGTTAGTTGGTCCAACGTGGGCGTTGCAGGGAGACCGCGTCACACTTTTAATTAATTTTCAGGCCCTTCGGATGCGATTTCAACATTGAAACTTTGGGATCTTACTCTCCATGAGTTGTACTAAAAAATAAAAAATAAATCGAAAATTGACATTTTTCGTCAATTTCATCAACGTCCCCCCTTACAGTGAGTGCATTCTCACAAGACATACGGTGCGAACTCAAGGTTCCATGGTGTGGGGTGCTGTTGGGTACAATCACAAATCACAGCTGCATGTGTCTAGGGCACTGTGACCAGTGTCAGCTACGTAAATGGCATCCTGCGACCCGCAGACTTTCTGCACAACACCCAAGACGCCAGTTTTCAGCAGTTTATTGCAGTTTACAGCAGTTTACATGCTGTATGAACACGTGCCTTCTTGGTGTCACAGGATATCAGCCTTTTGCCCTGGACTGCCAGATCACCAGACTTGTCGCCAGTCGAAAATGTGTGGGATGTGGTGAAAAGACAGGTGCAGCGCTGTGACGCAATGCCAACCACCACAGACGAACTTTGGAACAGGTGAATGCAGCATGAATGGCTATACTACACGACGCCGTTCGGGCCATACACTCGTCGATGTCGTCACGTATGGAACAAGTTATCAGGGCTCATGGGGCACCCTGGCTCTATTAGGTATTAAGACTCATGCTGAACCGAGGTGACTGAAATGCTAATCGTTTCTGCAGAACATACTACCGTACATGTCCTGTGAACATGAACGTCCTGTCTTTTGTCGCTCAAGGTATTCTATATTTTTTTCTGAACATGAGTGTACTTTCTAACATTTACGGCTCCTCTTTGTGTGCCTGGAATGATGGCAAATATCCGTTATTCTGGAGGATTTGTAGACAGCTCAAGTAATATTTCTGTTAAGAAAATCGAAGAAACTGTGAAGTGTGGATGCATTATTCTACTGAATGCAGTAGATGAGTGGAGTGTTCTTCAAAAAGGGTGGTCCTATACACATCATGCTTTTATATTCTGTCACAATGTAGATAGGTGCAGCGAGTTTAACTTCGAGACTCACGTCGTCTCTATTGGTTTTGCAAAGGCTCTGTATCAGACAGATAGGGAAAAGATTGACGTTTAACTCCAACAGATGACAGTGCATAGAAAGCTGGTAAAACCGAAATTTTACTAGTACACGATGATTTAATACGAAGTTATGTCGCACAGTTTTCGTTTCTGCCAAAGAACCTCAGTATAAGAACAATTTCCACAGTCTCTGACATTAATAATCGGAAGCTGATTTCCTTCGCTTGCTTCATGTTATTATATCCAGTGGCATCATAATGTTGGAACTACTGTGCGTGTGTTCAGAAAGAACACCCTTAGGCCAGGAATTAGTTTTTGTGAGTAAAACCAAAGAAAGGAAATAAATGAAGGGTATGCGACCTGATTAACTTAAAAGAAATAGAGATTGTGTAGAGTTTAAAAGGGCCATTATGCAACAATTGAACGAAACAGAGGAAAGCAATACAATAAAAGAGGAATGAGTAGCTCTGAGAAATGAAATGGTTAATGCAAATGGACTAAAAGAAGAGACTCAATAGAAATCCGTGGATAGCACACGAGGTACTGAATTTAACTGCCGAAGGAGAAAATATAAAAACGTAGCAAATGAATCAATCAAAAAGAAATACAGATGTCTAAAAAATGAGATTGACAGGAAGCGAAAAATGACAAAGCAGGAAAAGTTAGAGGGAAAATGCAAAGCTGCAAAAGCATGTATATCTATTAGGAAATAGTTGGCGCCCAAGGAAAATTATAGGGATCTTGGGAGAATAGAGAAGCAGCTATATGAACAGCAAGCGCTTAGATAGCGATCCATTACTAAGCAAAGAATGGTAGGCTGAAAGGAGGAAGCAATATAGATGGACTATACAAGGAAAGAAACTTTAAGACAGTATTATGGGAAGGTAAGAGGAAGCAGATGATAATGAGATGAAGGATACGATACTGTGAGAAGGATTTGAGGGAACGCTGAAAGACCTGAGTCTAAACAAGGTCTCTGGAGTACATGACTTTCCCTCAGAACTGCTCTTGCTGGTTGGACTGAAGGCGTCTCAGTTCGTGGTAGAATTACTAACAACGTGCGATGACACCGTGGTTTTAGCCATCAGAGAAGACGAACCACCTGAGCTACTAACAAAAGTAAAGAACGTTAGTCTATCATATGGAACAGACCTGCATCTCAGCAATTCCAGATCAAAGGTAACTGATCGAGGAGCAAAGATTCAACTCACAGATCGATTAAAGGAACTAGAAGTCGCCCACTCTTTCATCTGTCTTGGACCAACTATCTGCAACACAGGAAGCTGTGAACATGAGATAAGAAATCGCAAGTGGTTATGGAGAAGCTCAGCAATATCTGGTAGAACAGAGCCCTAACGAACATCACAAAGGTCTAGCTCCTTGAAATACTCGTATTTTCTGGCTTCTTCTGTGCTTGCGAAACGTGGACCCTTAAGGCGAGAGAAAAGCATCGTATTGATGAATTTGAGCTTTGGTGCTGGCGCAGGATCCTGCGCATAAAATGGTGTGAAAGAAGAACAATTGTGTCCATTATTGAACAAGCCAGTATCTGCAGACGCCTTTCTTCTCGTTTCAGCCAAAAAATTCTCCAGTTCTTTGGCCACACTGCGAGAAGAGATGAAGAATCCCTAAAGAAAAATATCATGGAAGGGAAGATCGAGGACAAGAAATTTAGGGGAAGATCAAGAAACAAATGGACGAACAGATCAAGAAGATCTCTGGCCTACCTAAGAGAAGCTTCGTAACGGTGCAGGATGGAGACATTTCGCTCATGGGGTTACGACAGCAATGAGCGAAATGACTTGTGGTGATTCTTATTGTTACCAACTACAGAGGATAGCAAAATAATTTGAGCAGTGGTAGCAATTCGATGGTTGTGTTTGACGGTCAACAATGCAGGTAAGGCACGTGTTACGCTGGAGTCTGCGTTTTCAGTACGGACAGTGCAGGCTATTTACGAATAGTGCACACTTCGTATTTGCATTCAGAGGCCGAGGTCGACGTGCAATGAAAGGCCTAACAGAGTTCCAAAGAAGGCTGGGTGTGATGGCCCGATTAACTAGAGCGACAGTAACCAAGACAGCCAACTTATTGAATGGTTCAAGAGCAACTGTTTCAATAGTCATGACAGCCTACACAACACATGGAAATACATCATCGTGTAAACATAAGTAAATGACAGAAATCACATTATGATTACACGAATTGTGTCAAAACAACACAAACCTACGGCGGTTGAAGTGACTGCAGAGCTCAATAGCCATCTTCTGGTCTCCGTGTCTATCGACACTGTCCGCCGAGAACTCCACAAAGTGAACATTCACGAACGAGCTACTATACCGAAATCATTAGTGACGACAACCAACGCTACGACGCGTAAAAATGGTGTCAGGAATACAAATCCTGGACGGCTGAAACCGGCCGCTGTGGCCAAGCGGTTCTAGGCGCTTCAGACCGGAACCGCGCTGCTGCTGCGGTCACAGGTTCGAACCCTGCCTCAGACATGGATGTGTGTGATGTCCTTAGGTTGGTTAGGTTTAAGTAGTTCTAAGTCTAGGGGACTGATGACCTCAGATGTTAAGTTCCATTGTGCTTAGAGCCATTTGAACCGTTTTTCGTGGACGGCTGATCAGTGGAAACACGTCATATGGTACAACGAGTCAAAGTTTTCGTTATTTCCAACATCGGGCCGGGTTTACGTCTGGAGAACGCCAAAAGATGCCTACAATCCTGATTGTTCGATTCCAACGGTTAAGCATGGAGGTGGAAGTCTGATGGTGTTCGCTGCCATATCACGGTATTCTGCTGGTCCCATCATTACTCTCAACGGCCGCGTTACAGCCAACGATTATGTGAACATTTTAGGGGATCAGGTGCACCCCCTGATTCAAACGTTGTTCCCCAATAATTATGCTATATTTCAGGGCGATAATTCACCCATTCACACAGCCAGGACAGTTCAATCGTGGTAGGAGGAACATGCAGCTGAACTATAGTGTCTTCTCTGGCCAGCACAGTTCCCGGAGTTGAACATTATCGAACCCTTGTGGGCGGTATTGGAGCGCAGACTACGGAACAAATTTCCGACACCCTCGACACTAGTGGAGTTAGAAGAGGTTCTGATCGAAGAGCGGCATAACATTCCACTGGAGGCTACACAATCATGATATGCCAGTATTCCAAGAAGAATGGCAGCTGTATTATGAGCAAATGGGGGTCACACCCCTTATTAATAAACCATTCCCAAGTAAGTACAGGTGTCCACATATGTACAGTCATGGTCATAAATTAAGGATAATGTTGATACAAGGTGAAACAACGCTCTGGTGGGCGGTTTGCGCGTTTAAATCACCTCGGAGTATGACCATGCGGTGCAATTGACCTGCGGTCGTCGCACGGTGGCGCTGGCAGCAATCCACATACGCAGAGGTGCGTTGGTGCATGTCAGAGGATGGTGCAGTAAGTAAGTGTGCAGACATTTTCAGACTTGCTTGAATGGACCAAAGAACACATATTGATGACATTATGAGGGGTAGAATACTAGGGCGACTGGAGGCTGGTAAAACACAGCAGGCAGTAGCACGGGCCCTCCGTGTGCCACGAAGTGTGATCTCACGATTATGGCAACGATTCCAGCAGACAGAAAACATGTCCAGGCGCTACAGTACGGGACGTCCACAGTGTACAACACCACAAGAAGACCGATATCTCACCATCAGTGAACGCAGACGGCCACGGAGTACTGCAGGTAGCCTTACTCGGGACCTTACTGCAGCCACTGGAACAGTTGTCTCCAGACATACAGTCTACAGACGACTGAACAGACATGGTTTATTCGCCCAGAGACCTGAAAGGTGCATTCCACTGAGCCCTGGTCACAGGAGAGCCCATAAAGCCTGGTGTCAAGAACATAGTACATGGTCATTGGAACAGTGGTCCCAGGTTGTGTTCACAGACGAGTCCTGGTATAGTCTGAACAGTGATTCTCGGCGGGTTTTCAACTGACGTGAACCAGGAACCAGATACCAACCTCTTAATGTCCTTGAAAGGGACCTGTATGGAGGTCGTGGTTTGATGGTGTGGGATGGGATTATGATTGGTGCACGTATACCCCTGCATGTCAGGAACTGTAACAGGTCAGATGTATCGGGACGTCATTTTGTACTGGTATGTGTGCCTTTTCAGGGGTACAGTGGGTCCCAACTGCCTCCTGATGGATGATAACGCACGGCCCCACTGTGCTGCCATCGTGGAGGAGTACCTTGAAACAGAAGATATCAGGCGAATGGAGTGGTCTGCCTGTTCTCCAAACCTAAACCCCATCGAGCACGTCTGGGATGCTCTCTGTCGACGTATCGCTGCACGTCTTCAAACCCCTACGACACTTCAGGAGCTCCGACAGGCACTGGTCAAAAAGGGGAGGCTATACCCCAGCATCTGCTCGACCATCTGATCCAGAGTATGCCAACCCATTCCGCGGCCTGTGTACGTGTGATCATATCCTATATTGATGTCAGGGTACATGCGCAGGAAATAGTGGCGTTTTGTAGCACAGGTGTTTCTGGACGGTTTTCTCAACTTATCACCAATACCGTGGACTTACAGATCTGGGTTGTGTGTGTTCCCTATGTGCCTAGGCTTTTAGCGCCAGTTTTGCGTAGTGCCACGTTGTGTGGCACCACATTCTGCAATTATCCTTAATTTATGAGCATGTGTGTAGTTACAAGAGTAAATGTACTCGGACGAAATTCTGTCTTAAAACAATGGCAGTAACATGCAGACACACAGGTTGTTTCCACCATCATGACAGACTAGCATGCAGACAAAGCCGCAGGATGTACATGTCGGTGTTCTCTATATGCGAGTGAAACTTCGTTACCGACATCTGATATGGAACGAATTTCACACCCCGGAAACATTTGTCTTCCTACTACATTTCAACCGCCACAGAATTACGTTAGCCAGCTCTGCTTAATCAAATAGTCCTCGGCAAGCCCGCCCGCACGTGGAAATAAACGGAAATTTCTCCAAGTTAGATGCTGCATTTGCAGCGTAACGATAAGTTCAGATTTTTTCCCTCAAGTTTATGATGCATACAAAATTGCATAGAAACTAGGTAGTAATGGAAATATGGTGATTTCGTGGTGGTCTAATGGTTACCATCTGACAACTTTAATGGCTATAATGGTCATCCGAAACTAGTTGCAGGTTTCCTGTCTAACGGCTTTCAGGTGCAACAAAAATTTTATTTTCAATATTTCATACAATAATTGGCCTAATTTAAGAATTTAAAACACTGCCGTAATCTACTCATTAAGAGGTATAATCTTATGAGTACATTAAAGATTTAAAACAATAAGTCAAGTATTAAAGTAAGAAACTGTATATGTCCCCATGCAGCGTCCGTCTAATGCCAAAATTACCCAGGCTATATTTATTCAGTATCTGAGAATAAGAGCACTTGCGACTTTTAACAAACTTGACACATAACTTCAAGCATTTTCTAAACTTTTGCCCTCTGACATTCTCCGAAAAATAATAAAAGGGAAAAAGTTATCGCTTACTATGTGTTTGCTATTCATGCAGTAGAAATTCAATATCAGGCATGTAGTTTTAATTTATACCCTATTTGCAACTCATTTAACAGGCAACATCCACATATAACACTGAATGTACCTGCAAAATTATATCACTATGTGACACATCCCCCCCATGAACCATGGACCTTGCCGTTGGTGGGGAGGCTTGCGTGCCTCAGCGATACAGATGGCCGTACCATAGGTGCAACCACAACGGAGGGGTATCTGTTGAGAGGCCAGACAAACGTGTGGTTCCTGAAGAGGGGCAGCAGCCTTTTAAGTAGTTGCAGGGGCAACAGTCTGGATGATTGACTGATCTGGCCTTGTAACAATAACCAAAACGGCCCTGCTGTGCTGGTACTGCGAACGGCTGAAAGCAAGGGGAAACTACAGCCGTATTTCTTCCCGAGGGCATGCAGCTTTACTGTATGATTAAATGATGATGGCGTCCTCTTGGGTAAAATATTCCGGAGGTAAAATAGTCCCCCAATCGCACCTCCGGGCGGGGACTACTCAAGAGGATGTCGTTATCAGGAGAAAGAAAACTGGCGTTCTATGGATCAGAGCGTGGAATGTCAGATCCCTTAATTGGGCAGGTAGGTTAGAAAATTCAAAAAGGGAAATGGATAGGTTAAAGTTAGATATAGTGGGAATTAGTGAAGTTCGGTGGCAGAAGGAACAAGACTTCTCGTCGGGTGACTACAGGATTATAAACACACAATCAAATAGGGGTAATGCAGGAGTAGGTTTAATAATGAATAGGATAATAGGAATGCAGGTAAGCTACTACAAACAGCATAGTGAACGCATTATTGTGGCCACGATAGACACGAAGCCCACGCCTACTACAGTAGTACAAGTTTATATGCCAACTAGCTCTGCAGATGACGAAGAAATTGAAGAAATGTATGATGAAATAAAAGAAATTATTCAGATTGTGAATGGAGACAAAAATTTAATAGTCATGGGTGACTGGAATTTGGCAGTAGGAAAAGGGAGAGAAGGAAATGTAGTAGGTGAATATGGATTGGGGGTAAGAAATGACAGAGGAAGCTGCCTGGTAGAATTTGGCACAGAGCATAACTTAATCATAGCTAACACTTGGTTCAAGAATCATAAAAGAAGGTTGTACACATGGGAAAATCCTGGAAATACTAGAAGGTATCAGATAGATTATATAATGATATGACAGAGATTTAGGAACCAGGTATTAAATTGTAAGACATTTCCAGGGCCAGATGTGGACTCTGACCACAATCTATTGGTTATGAGCTGTAGATTAAAAATGAAGAAACTGCAAAAAGTTGGGAATTTAATGAGGTGGGACCTGGACAAACTGATAAAACCAGAGGTTGTACAGAGTTTCAGGGAGAGTATAAGGGAACAATTGACAGAAATGGGGGAGGGGGGGGGGGGGGGAAATACAGTAGAAGAAGAATGGGTAGCTCTGAGGGATGAAGTAGTGAAGGCAGCAGAGGATCAAGTAGGTAAAAAGACGAGGACTAGTAGAAATCCTTGGATAACGGAAGAAATATTGAATTTAATTGATGAAAGAAGAAAATATAAAAACGCAGTAAATGAAGCAGGCAAAAGGGAATACAAACGTCTCAAAAATGAGATCGACAGGAAGTGCAAAATAGCTAAGCAGGGATGGCTATAGAATAAATGTAAGGATTTAGAGGCTTATGTCACTAGGGGTAAGATAGATACTGCCTACAGGAAAATTAAAGAGACCTTTGGAGAAAAGAGAACCACTTGTATGAATATCAAGAGCTCAGATGGAAACCCAGTTCTAAGCAAAGAAGGGAAAGCAGAAAGGTGGAAGGAGTATATAGAGGGTCTATACAAGGGCGACGTATTTGAGGACAATATTCTGGAAATGGAAGAGAATGTAGATGAAAACGAAATGGGAGATACAATACTGCGTGAAGAGTTTGACAGAGCACTGAAAGACCTGAGTCGAAACAAGGCCCCGGGAATAGACAACATTTCATTAGAACTACTGACGGCCTTGGGACTGACAGTCCTGACAAAACTCTACCATCTGGTGAGCAAGATGTATGAGAGAGGCGAAATACCCTCAGACTTCAAGAAGAATATAATAATTCCAATCCCTAGGAAATCAGGTGTTGACAGATGTGAAGATTACCGAATTATCAGTTTAATAAGCCACAGCTGCAAAATACTAACGCAAATTCTTTACAGACGAATGTAAAAACTAGTAGAAGGCAACCTTGGAGAAGATCAGTTTGGATTCTGTAGAAATATTTGAACACGTGAGTCAATATTGTTCGTACGACTTATCTTAGAAGAAAGATTAAGGAAAGGCAAACCCACGTTTCTATCATTTGTAGACTTAGAGAAAGCTTTTGACAAGGTTGATTGGAAAGGGAAGCAGTGGTTGGGAAGGGAGTGAGACAGGGTTGTAGCCTCTCCCTGATGCTATTCAATCTGTAAATTGAGCAAGCAGTAAAGGGAACAAAAGAAAAATTCGGAGTAGGTATTAAAATCCATGAAGAAGAAATAAAAACATTGAGGTTCACCGATGACATTGTAATTTTGTCAGAGACAGCAAAGGACTTGGAAGAGCAGTTGAACGGAATGGACAGTGTCTTGAAAGGAGGATATAAGATGAACATAAACCAAATCAAAACGAGGATAATGGAATGTGGTCGAATTAAGTCGGCTGATGCTGAGGGCTGGCTCTGAGCACTATGGGACTTAACTTCTGTGGTCATCAGTCCCCTAGAACTTAGAACTACTTAAACCTAACTAACCTAAGGACATCACACACATCCATGCCCGAGGCAGGATTCGAACCTGCGACCGTAGCAGTCCCGCGGTTCCGGACTGCGCGTGATGCTGAGGGAATTAGATTAGGAAATGAGACACTTAAAGTAGTAAAGGAGTTTTGCTATTTGGGGAGCAAAATAACTGATGATGGTCGAAGTAGAGAGGATATAAAATGTAGACTAGCAATGGAAAGGAAAGCGTTTCTGAAGAAGAGAAATTTGTTAACATCGAGTATACATTTAAATGTCAGGAAGTCTTTTCTGAAAGTATTTGTATGGAGTGTAGCCATGTATGAAAGTGAAATATGGACGATAAATAGTTTGGACAAGAAGAGAATCGAAGCTTTCGAAATGCTACAGAAGAATGCTGAAGATTAGATTAGATGGGTAGATCACATAACTAATGAGGAGGTATTGAATAGAATTGGGGAGAAGAGGAATTTGCGGCACAACTTGACAAGAAGAAGGGATCGGTTGGTAGGACATGTTCTGAGGCATCAAGGGATCACAAATTTAGCATTGGAGGGCAGCGTGGACACACAATCCACGAAATATGACGGCGTAAACATTGAAATGCATGAATGAGTATCTGTATTCTGGTTTTTATTTCGGCAGAAGAACTCACTTTCTAACCTAACAACTCTCTTAAATTTTATCGTTCATGAACATACAGTTTACCACCATCTTCAGCAAGCATCCCATTCTGAATTCTTTTGGCATCAACGAACTGTAGAGTCGTAGTTGCAATAAATGGAATTATATGACACTGATTTGCAAACGAAATGACAGACAATATGAAAGAAAAGCAAGGAAGGCTAAATTATAATGTCCCATCAAAGACATTATCATTAGAGATGGAGCAGAGGATCCTGTTGGGGAATAATGGGAAAGGAAATCATCTGTTCAATTTCAGTGGAACCATCCCAGCATTCCTCTTAAGTAATTTAACGAAATACTCTAAAACATAAACGTGGCTGGCGGGTCAATTATTTGAACCGCCTCCTCCCAAAGAAGAGTCCAGTATCTTAGCACTGCGCCGCCTGCCTCAGTGAGAAACGATGGAAGAATTAAACAAAAAGGAAACTGTTTTCGCTGTACTGACCCCATGCATTGATAATATTCTTATATTACTGCTATGAAGGACAGGAAAGATGTGTTGTGCCACAGCTGTGCTTGGTGTAGTGAATGTTCCTTGTGACCAACACAGCAAAATGGCATCATAAGGAGGACTAATTAGGTGTCCTGTGCAAGAACACATATTCAGTAGACAAGAACATGTACTCAGTAGCAGCGCGGGATTAGCTGAGCGGTCTAAGGCGCTGCAGTCATGGACTGAGAGGCTGGTCCCGGTGGAGGTTCGAGCCCTCCCTCGGGCATGGGTGTGTGTGTTTGTCCTTAGGATAATTTAGGTTACGTAGTGTGTAAGCTTAGGGACTGATGACCTTAGCAGTTAAGTCCCATAAAATTTCACACACACACATTTACTCAGTAACGCTACATTAAAAAAGACACTGCCCAGGGCTTCTGAAAGGAGGATTTGCTACACATTACAGCACCGACAGGTCTTCTGGTGACAAATGATAACATGAATGCCTAACGATTACTTTCAGAGCCTCCATTCTGTTATGACTTAGAGGGCAGGACTGCTGCCATTTCAGAAACATTATCCGGCATGATGTGAGTATATACCACCTACTTTAGACTCTCAGTCTATGTTATGCAGTCATCGGCAACCACTACTCATGTGGAGAGGTCCACACCCATCTGCCATTAGAGATTAATCAGCATGCTACCACCATCCGAGTGTCGTCAACAGCTAGAGGCAAGCGGTGGCGATAACGAATAAGAGGGTATGACAGAATGTAACTGTATCATCCAAAACAGCACCTGTCGAACTTCGACTGTACTAGAACTGAATGTGTTCAACTACTCAGACTGACAATACCCCGATCTGTCTCACCTAATCTGACACGCCCGGATATTTTAAGTTAACTGGAATGAGAAATACTCTTCTTTTCTTCATTTTGGCAGAACATCACATTCACACATGCAAGTAATTGACCAAAAACTATATAAAGTTAGGAATGATCACCCATTATCTCAAATAAAACAAATTACCACTGATAAAATATTCTTCTAAACAAACTGAACAACTCATGACGTGTTTCTACCTACTAATGAAAGGCGTTTAATGCATAGTGCGAAAGATTCATCGGCAGAGCACAATACTTCGTCCAAGATTAAATACAGAACAACAAACATCACAGAATACATAAATAAATAAACATTGGCAATTAAAAGCAAATTAAAGAAACAAAAACTGTTTAATTCTGATCTCATTAGTATTAGTAACTATCGTTTGGAAAAATTACTGTGTCGGAAATTAATACGTCTGCAAAGTTATTATGGTTATGAAAAGTAATAAATGAATGAAATACAGTATCCACTGCTACTCTGAATGTTATTGAAAATAAAGCTGATTAATATTATAATATGACAATTTACAATTACGTAAAAGGAGTGAATAAGTTACTGTTGTTCCTATATTAAGAGTTTTCATATCACTGATTAGAAATATGTAGTTCGTGATACCTCATAGCCAATGTTCCTCCCGAACAGTTTACATTTATCTGATATTGCTGGTGAGTCGTTGACATTCTCATCGTTAAACAGTGATCCTTGAGCGAGTAATCCGATACCTGCTGTTGTCTTCCTGATCTCCTTGATCGTGAACATCAGTTGTGAACGTAACAGGTACGCTCGTTGTTTGCAGAATTAACTCCACTCTGCGTATCTGCAAATAATGACGAAAATAACACACGCTTCTTTCCATTAATACGCGACATAATCTAACGTCATACTCTTTGTTAAATACTTTAGCCACAATTTTCGGATTTATGGTTTACGATCGCGGCGCGGGACTTTTCACTGTATATCCGTCCACACTACGAAAGTAGATCAAGTCAGTTATATTGTAAATCATTTGTCCGTTGTTTAAACAGAACAATAAGTACCGTATGCAACTGTCGACGCAATCACTCCGTTATGCGGCAATTAGCAAATCATACATTCACCGTTACAGTTCTTTTATCACAATACGACACGAAAGTGCGTTACATATGTTCTGTTTCATACCACTGTCCTTGCCATTCACTAAACAGTCTGCGCTGTCTACAATTGAAAACAGCATCTTTAAGGCGTGCACATAGATTACCGGTCTGCATATCAAAGTTTTATGCTTCATGAGTCCCAGATCTGGAAAATGAGCAATGTGACACGTGAAGTCACTAGTTCTTTAATAGCAGTACGCATCAAGATCATAAATGTAGCACGGTTCAAACAATGATATTTTTCGCCGGCCATGAACACAACGTGTAGCAAAAAATATAAATGTCGTGTGTCTAGGGTCTCCCTTCGGATAGACCGTTCGCCGAGTGCAAGTCCTCCGATTTGACGCCACTTCTGCGACTTGCGCGTCGATGGGGATGAAAGGACGATAAGTATGACAACATAACACCCAGTCCCTGAGCGGAGAAAATCTCCAACCCAGCCGGGAATCAAACCCGGGCCCTTAGGATTGACATTCTGTCGCGCTGACCCCTCAGTTACCGGGGGCGGGCAACGTGTAGCTGTAGCAGGACATAAGAAGTATGACAATGACCTACACTCTTTTCTCTTCGCTCCCGATTCTTTGTTGATGCATTTTCTGTCAACATCTCGGTATGATTCTACATCGTTCAAATACCTTTCTTCACAAAACACTTCCAAAAATTCTGATTACATCGATTAACAGTTTTATACAAAATCAAAATTTCATATTAATCCCTCCACAGAAAATGAATTCAGAAAGAACATGTTAACAGGTAACAAAAGTATACAACATGAATAGCTGGAAATGGTAATCACATTCATAACAACTACATCAGGTAAACAGCAACATAAATGTACCAATAATTAAATGTACTAAACTCATTCTGAAACAGCGTTTCCCTTGTATGATGAAAGAAAAGCAGCAAAGAAGTAAGAGAAAACATAGTACATCTACATCTACATGGATAATCTGCAAATAACATTTAAGTGCCTGTCAGAGGGTTAATCGAACCGCCTTCACAACTCTCTATTATTCCAATCTCGTATAGCGTGCGGAAAGAACGAACACCTACACCTTTCCGTACGAGCTCTTATTTCCCTTATTTTATCTTGGTGATCGTTCCTCCCTATGTAAGTCGGTGTCAACAAAATATTTTCGTATTCGGAGGAGAAAGTTGATGATTGGAATTTGGTGAGAAGATTCCGTCGCAACGAAAAACGCCTTTCTTTTAATGATGTCCATCCCAAATCCTGTATCATTTCTGTGACACTCTCTCCCAGATTTCGCAATAATACAAAACGTGCTGCCCGTCTTTGAACTTCTTCGATGTACTCCGTCAGTCCTATCTGGTAAGGATCCCACACCGCGTCGCAGTATTCTAAAAGAGGACGGACAAGCGTAGTGTAGGCAGTCTCCTTACTAGGTCTGTTACATTTTCTATGTGTCCTGCCAATAAAACGCAGTCTTTGGTTAGCCTTCCCCACAACATTTTCTATGTGTTCCTTCCTATTGAAGTTTTTCGTAATTGTAGCACCTAGATATTTAGTTGAATTTACGGCTTTTAGATGAGACTGATTTATCGTGTAACCGAAGTTTAACGAGTTCCTTTTAGCACTCATGTGGATGATCTCACACTTTTCGTTATTTAAGGTCAACTGCCACTTTTCGCACCATTCCGATATTTCTTCTAAATCGTTTTGCACTTTGTTTTGATCTTCTGATGACTTTATTAGTGGATAAACGACAGCGTCATCTGCAGACAACCGAAGACGGCTGCTCACATTGTCTCCCAAACCGTTTATATAGATAAGGAACAGCAAAGGGCCTATAACACTACCTTGGGGAACGCCAGAAATCACTTCCGTTTTACTCGATAACTTTCCGTCAATTACTACGAACTGTGACCTCTCTGACAGGAAATCACAGATCTAGTCACATAACTGAGACGATATTCGATAAGCACGCAATTTCACTACGAGCCGCTTGTGTGGTACAGTGTCAAAGCCTTCCGGAAATCCAGAAATACGTAATCGATCTGAAATCCCTTGTCAATAGCACTCAACACTTCATGTGCATAAAGAAAACGTTGTATAGCGGCCTGTAATGTTATCTTGACGCAGCTATTGTGCTGAATCAGAATGCTGACAGCTTGGCGCCTTTCAGCAAGTGGGCCATCCAGTTGGGCAGCCATCACCACATGAAAATAGTGTGGGCACATGACACCGTCACCATCCTTGGTGGGGGTTGTAGCTTGATCTCACTTGGACCAGTACACATCGCACCGAACATTGGCGGCAGGACAAGTGCCCCAAGCTGTGTGCTGTCCGTTCGCTGTATGCCGCCACGCTGACGTCAGCAGACTGCCCGCTGCTCCCATAGCCTGAGGGAAAACAGCGTGACAACCTTCTCAGCGACCAATCTACATCTACATCTACATCCATACACCGCAGACCACCTGACGGTGGGTGGCGGAGGGTACTTTCAGTACCTCTATCGGTTCTCCCTTCTATTCCAGTCTCGTATTGTTCGTGGAAAGAAAGATTGTCGGTATGACTCTGTGTGGGCTCTAATTTCTCTGATTTAATCTTCATGGTCTCTTCGCGAGATATACGTAGGAGGGAGCAATATACTGCTTGTCTCCACGGTGAAGGTATGTTCTCGGAACTTCAACAAAAGCCCGTACCGAGCTACTCAGCGTCTCTCCTACAAACTCTTCCACTGGAGTTTATCTATCATCTCCGTAACGCTTTCGCGATTACTAAATGATCCTGTAACGAAGCGCGCTTCTCTCCGTTGGATCTTATCTATCTCTTCTATCAACCCTATCTGGTACGGATCCCACACTGCTGAGCAGGATTCAAGCAGTTGGCGAACAAGTGTACTGTAACCTACTACCTTTGTTTTAGGACTGCATTTCCTTAGGATTCTTCCAATGAATCTCAGTGTGGCATCTGCTTTACCGACGATCAACTTTATACGATCATTCCATTTTAAATCACTCCTAATGCCTACTCCCAGATAATTTATGGAATTAACTGCTTCCAGTTGCTGACCTGCTATTCTGAAGCTAAATGATAAAGAATCTTTTTTTCTATGTATTCGCAGCACATTACACTTGTCTACATTGAGATTCAATAACCATTCCCTGCACCATGCGTCAAATCGTTGCAGATCCTCCTGCATTTCAGTACAATTTTCCATTGTTACAACCCTTTGATATACCACAGCATCATCCGCAAAATGCCTCAGTGAACTTCCGATGTTATCCACAAGGTCATTTATGTATTTTGTGAATAGCAACGGTCCTCCGACACTCCCCTGCGGCGCACCTGAAATCACTCTTACTTCGGAAGCCTTCTCTCCACTGAGAATGACATGCTACCTTCTGTTATCTAGGAACTCTTCAATCCAATCACACAATTGATCTGATAGTCCATATATTCTTACTTTGTTCATTAAACGACTGTGGGGAACTGTATCGAACGCCTTGCGGAAGTCAAGAAACACGGCATCTACCTGGGAACCCGTGTCTAAGGCCCTCTGAGTCTCGTGGACGAATAGCGCGAGCTGGGTTTCACACGATCGTCTTTTTCGAAACCCATGCTGATTCCTACAGAGTAGATTTCTAGTCGCCAGAAAAGTCATTATACTCGAACATGATACGTGTTCCAAAATTCTACAACTGATCGAGATTAGAGATATAGGTCTATAGTTCTGCACATCCGTTCGACGTCCCTTCTTGAAAACGGGGATGGCCTGTGCCCTTTTCCAATCCTTTGGAACGCTACGCTCTTCTAGAGACCTACGGTACACCGCAGCAAGAAGGGGGGCAAGTTCCTTCGCGTACTCTGTGTAAAATCGAACTGATATCCCATCAGGTCCAGCGGCCTTTCCTCTTTTGAACGATTTTAATTGTTTTGCTATCCCTCTGTCGTCTATTTTGACATCTACCATTTTGTCATCTGTGCGACAATCTAGAGAGGGAACTACCAATGCCACTGCCAGCACGCTTTACCAGCAATGACTGACTCAGCCACGAAAAGCACTGGCCGCCACTCCATTTCCAACTCCATCTCCACTGTTGCACTTGTTATGAAATAAAGGACTCGTTCAACGAGTATTATTTCTTTGGCAGTCTCTTGCCTGACGCCTAACACCAAAGCATTGCACCCGCGATAGTGAACTATCACCATCCTGGCCTATCTCAGCCAGCCACACCACATACAGCAACTGTCACTCCACTCAGCTGCTACATTTGTTATTCATCTGTGTCCTCATCATGAAGAGAATGCTCTCAACGTACACACTCCCATCATGTGCAACTGAAGCTACTTCTACTTCTGTCGATGACTATTCAAAATAACGTGCCTCAATCTCTCTACCGAGAAATCTTCAGTCCAGTCACAACTTTCGTGTGAATTCCAAAATGTTCATCGAATCAAATAACAAATTTACTGTTATCATTTATTGTTTATTTATCTCCACGACGCGTTTAGAAGGTTTAAGCCTCCATTATCAAGTGGATTTACATTTGTTAGTATGACATGTGTATCTTGTGCTACGATTTTGGGGGAACTTATGGTATTGTCTCCAGTGACCACAGCTTCCTTTCACTGTCATAACATGTCACATATAAACCGTCATGAAAGATGGCGTCTGGAAAATAATGTACTGACAACGCCAGCTTGCGTGCGCCTCCTACCGATCAGCAGGTATAAATCATACAGACGGGAGTAACAAGGATTTGTGAAAGAACATTATAGAGACGACCAAGATCAAACGTAGTACTCATTTGCAGTAAGGAATAGGAAAGTAAATTAAGTCAGTTTCGATACAGCAGAATGAGTAGAAGGAAAATGCCATTAAAAATATTCAGTTTTTCGGCGGGCGGAGCTGCGTCGTGGTGCACGCAATCGCCAATTGTCGGCTGCTCCTTTTTCCCTCAACAAATAAGTGTGGAAAATACATGGTTTTCCAATATTACGAGGGTAAGTCAAATGGAAACCTTAAATTTCTAATAACAAATCGAAATTATCCTGTAAGTTGGTAAGTGAGCTACAAACAGCGTTTAGAATGGCCTGTAGGTGGCAGCATAGTGCAAATGCACACATACCGTCGTAGTATCTGTATAAAGATGACCGCCCCTCTTGCGACTTGCACCAGGGAAGAACAGCGCTCTGTTATTCGGTTTTTGCTTAGTGAAGGTGTGAAACCTATTGAAATTCATCGATGAATGAAGGTTCAGTACGGTGATGCATGTATGTCACAGCAGTAAGATTACAAATGGAGTAGGAAGTTCGAAAATGGTGTGACTTCAGTGGAAGATGCTCCTCATCCAGGTCAGGCACAACGAGTTGTGACTCGACAGAACATCGCAGCAGTTGAAGCCATAGTGAAGGAAAACCGCCGAGTGACACTGAATGACACAATGGGAGGAAAGAAGTTCCGTTCTGATGAAGAGGTACGGCACGCGGTGCATGAGTGGTTGCGCGGACTACCAAAAGAATTTTTTTCTAAAGGAATTTATGCACTTTGTAAGCGCTCGAGGACTTGCATTGAGTGTGGGGAGATTATGTTGAAAAGTGATACAGCTTCATACCACTTCTGCGCAATAAATAATATTTAAAAAATATTTAAATTTTTAATTTGACTCACCGTCGTATCTTTACAATTTTGGTCACACATATTGCAGAAGTGGGGAGAGGTAGAAACGTGCAGTTTGCGGCATGATGTTATACGTACCTAAAGTTCTAGTAGCCGCTTAAAAGAGTTCAGTGTGTTAAGGCGACCATAGCTTCCAGACCCAAATTCGGGACACATTAAAAAATTGATATTGAGAAAAAAACTCTTAATTAAATGTAATATGTGTAAACTATCACTTTAATTTGTTACAAAAAGAACATTAATTTATGTTTTATTACTACCTTCTAAAATGAAGAATTGCGAGCAGACATATAGTTTTTTTCAGCGCTGTAAATTTTCTTCAGCTCATGTGTATAGTACAGCAGCATATGAAAAGATTCAACTCAAGTTAGATCATAATTCACTCTAGTCACGAACACTGCTTTCGTAGTTTCTTCAACAGACTGTATTTTTTCAGTGCTCCCTACATTACGTATTTGGGAAAATACCCTTTCAGTACCAGCATGTTGATACAGGTGAAATGAACATCTAATTTGGGATAAATCATTTCACAGTTGTTAAATCCAGAACAAACAGATGTCTAGAAATTTTGCTGAAAAAATTCGGAACAGTGTTAAAAAAAATAATGACTGTCAAGTAAAAGAGGGGGGGGGGGGGGGGGATGGTCACCTTAAACCTGTGCGCCATCTGTAGCGCACAGCATATCTAAACGATATTCCAGTATCATGTTCAGCCTAGTACGTCCTAGTAAACATGTGCTGTAGCTACTCTGATGCGAGATAACCTTTCCTGCAAGTGTCGCCCAAAGAAAAAAATTTAATGGGAGTCAGCAAGGCCTGAGGGTCAGATCTGGTCTGCAACAACAATTCCACCCATATGCCAATATGCCAATTGATGGGAGTGGCCAGTCATTAACTAACATTTGAAAAATTAGCTTTACGTGTGTGTGAACATTATTCCGCAAACCGCACATTTCTACCTACTCTCATTTCTGAAATACACAGGATCAAAGTGGTAAAGATAATTTTGCAACACCCTGTATGGGTAAAGGAAGCGTCTAAGCGTGCTTTCCTACATGCGGCCTGGTTCTCATTCAATGAATTTTAATTGATGTTTATTACAATCTGTTTATTTCCAGTCAATCGAATTTTCCCAGATACGAAAAAAGTTCCGTATTTTCCCCAGCCATTTGTATAAAACTCCCTCCAGTAGCCTCTGGACGTCCCCAAAATTAGGACTACTCCGGAGAAACCCAGTGTTGCAAAATTATAATTATCCCCTAGCTAACTAACTGAAATATACACTCCTGGAAATGGAAAAAAGAACACATTGACACCGGTGTGTCAGACCCACCATACTTGCTCCGGACACTGCGAGAGGGCTGTACAAGCAATGATCACACGCACGGCACAGCGGACACACCAGGAACCGCGGTGTTGGCCGTCGAATGGCGCTAGCTGCGCAGCATTTGTGCACCGCTGCCGTCAGTGTCAGCCAGTTTGCCGTGGCATACGGAGCTCCATCGCAGTCTTTAACACTGGTAGCATGCCGCGACAGCGTGGACGTGAACCGTATGTGCAGTTGACGGACTTTGAGCGAGGGCGTATAGTGGGCATGCGGGAGGCCGGGTGGACGTACCGCCGAATTGCTCAACACGTGGGGCGTGAGGTCTCCACAGTACATCGATGTTGTCGCCAGTGGTCGGCGGAAGGTGCACGTGCCCGTCGACCTGGGACCGGACCGCAGCGACGCACGGATGCACGCCAAGACCATAGGATCCTACGCAGTGCCGTAGGGGACCGCACCGCCACTTCCCAGCAAATTAGGGACACTGTTGCTCCTGATCTCCTACACTGGCCGTACACCACTGGTGATCGTCGAGGGGACACTGAATAGTGCACGGTACATCCAAACCGTCATCGAACCCATTGTTCTACCATTCCTAGACCGGCAAGGGAACTTGCTGTTCCAACA
The DNA here is from genome assembly GCF_023864275.1 of Schistocerca cancellata. NCBI lineage: Eukaryota > Metazoa > Arthropoda > Insecta > Orthoptera > Acrididae > Schistocerca > Schistocerca cancellata. The sequence goes on from NC_064633.1 coordinate 140,651,652, forward strand.
GGACAATGCACGTCCGCATGTATCCCGTGCTACCCAACGTGCTCTAGAAGGTGTAAGTCAACCACACTGGCCAGCAAGATCTCCGGATCTGTCCCCCATTGAGCATGTTTGGGACTGTATGAAGCGTCGTCTCACGCGGTCTGCACGTCCAGCACGAACGCTGGTCCAACTGAGGCGCCAGGTGGAAATGGCATGGCAAGCCGTTCCACAGGACTACATCCAGCATCTCTACGATCGTCTCCATGGGAGAATAGCAGCCTGCATTGCTGCGAAAGGTGGATATACACTGTACTAGTGCCGACATTGTGCATGCTCTGTTGCCTGTGTCTATGTGCCTGTGGTTCTGTCAGTGTGATCATGTGATGTATCTGACCCCAGGAATGTGTCAATAAAGTTTCCCCTTCCTGGGACAATGAATTCACGGTGTTCTTATTTCAATTTCCAGGAGTGTATTTCTGCTCACAGTAAGACTGAGCGAATGCGCTCATAGCTTATTTGTACATGAGTACAAGACATTATAATGTACTTCAACTGAGCAGTTTTAAGGTATTAATTCCTAAAATGTGTCTGGTCGTTGTGTGCCAGACATGGGAAGGTTAGAGCGGTCTCGGTTTGATTCTCCGTCTCTTCGAATCGCTTTTGCCACCAGCCTGAGTGTGATTTTTACTGGGTTTTCCACATTCTTGTTGTCGAGTGCTGAGCTGCTTAACCATCTCAACCTTATTTACACGATACACAAACGCTAGCAACACGAAAAACCTTGAGTTGCATCGCCAGTATTGTGGCATTTCGATTGTTGTAACAAGCTGCAAAGTTTGAAATTTATAAATATATTTAGTTCGTTTGTGCCGCTGAAACGGACGCAAATAATACAGCAAGTGGTTCTGATGAAAACAAAGAAGTATTAACTATTACATAAACATATGTATATGTGGTGTCACCGCCAGACACCACACTTGCTAGGTGGTAGCCTTTAAATCGGCCGCGGTCCGCTAGTATACGACGGACCCGCGTGTCGCCACTGTCAGTGATTGCAGACCGAGCGCCGCCACACGGCAGGTCTAGAGACACTTCCTAGCACTCGGCCCAGTTGTACAGCCGACTTTGCTAGCGAAGCTACACTGACAAATACGTTCTCATTTGCCGAGACGATAGTTAGCATAGCCTTCAGCTACGTCATTTGCTACGACCTAACAAGGCGCCATTACCAGTTTATATTGAGATTATAATTCATGTATCAACAAGAGCGATGTTGTCCAATTATGGATTAAAGTTAAGTATTACATCAACTACGTACTTTATTTATTAGACTCAACTCCTTTAATTGTTCCAGACCTCACGCCAGTCTGCGTGAGCTTAAACGCGTGCATTTCGGCCTCCTTTAGCAACACTGTGTTGGCTCTTCTGCCAACACATCAGTATATATAAATCAGAGTAATATATTTGAATGAGAAAAATCATATGACTGAGAAAGACGTGATCCTCAAAATAAACTCAACGCGATAGACAATATATACAGGGATAATCGTATATACAAGGATGATCCATATAATGAAACTATATTTGGCAAAGAAATTCAAAGGAAATTAACGAATGATGACAAATATTTTTCGCGAAAAAATACCTCCCACAATTGACAGCATTTGCCTTAAATGCAACTGACCAAGGCATCAATTAAAAATATTGTATCGTATGTGGTTTCTGTTCGCGTCACCTCAGCATTTACGGAAAAAGAATTATCGATTTTTGGCTGTAACCATCGGGAAAGAGAGAGCCAGAGCTTCAATAAATTTAAATTAAAAATAATTATTTAAGCAAAAACCGTTTTAATATAAAACGTTTTTAAAATGGATTAAATGTTTTAAATAATTTGTTCTAGCTCCATACAGAAGCCCTGAAAGTTTGTGGTTGTGAATTTTAATAGCTATGACAATATTTGTAAATTTAAAACAGAAACAATGAGACACATGCAATAGGTAATTAGTGAATGACTAACCCATCAAAGTCGCTAGCAATTTTATTGTACTTTAAATTATTTGAACTGGTCTGTATTTTTTCTCAACGACTATTACTCTCTGCACTCCTTACTATTATCTCTTGCATGCGGCAAAGGTTTTCCGTTTTTCGGTTTTGCAAGTATTGTCATCCCTATTAAAATTTCACAAGCACAAATTTTCAGAACTATCTGTATGGCATTAGGAATCTGTATGGGGCTAGTAGAGATTATTTCATACTTCTTAGTCCGTTTTAAAAACGTTTTATATAAAAAGTTTTCTATTTGAATCGTTATTTTCTGCTTTTTAGTCTGTATGTGTGAAAGTTTTCATTTGATTTCAGACATTTTGATGAGATTACAACATAGACATGTGGTAAGTTTCAGGTTTATTTCATTTTCTCTTCAAGGCTGAGTCAAGCACTATATTGCTTCCTCCTACGAATATCTCGTTAAACGCCGCGAATGTAAAAATTAGAGAGAATAGAGTTCACACGGAAGCTTAGGAGCAACCGTTCTTAGCTGCGAAATATTCGACATAAAAATTCGTTCGTAGGCATCTTACTGGATCGCATGTGATCGCCCACTAACAAAATTATAACAGTAAGACACATTCACAGTCAGAAAGTTTCGTTTGCTTGTTAACCGAAGAGTTTCTGTTGGACATAAGGTAACATTTGCTGTTGACTTCAAAGCATACCGATAATATGTCCATAAAAAGCTTGATTCGAGATCTTATACCGGGTGTTTCAGAAACAGAAGGCAAAACTTCTTGTATAATCTATACTCCCAATATGTAGAGAATTAAAAAAATCACTATGTGCTTTCACAAAGCTCAATATTAGGTCCATTGCTGTAACTGATATATGTAAACGACCTGCTGTCTAACATACAGCAGTAAGAATAATTAGCTCTTTCTACAGATTATACTAGTGTTGTAATCAATCCAAACATCCACACATCAACAGAAGTACTAGTAAATAACATTCTTAAAAGTATTACTGAGTGCTTTTCTGCGAATGGTCTCATTCTCAATTTCAAAAAGACACAACATATTCAATTCTGCACATCTGGAGGTACTACACCAATGATAAGGGCAACACATAGCGGGGAAATAATAACCAGGGAGAAATCGTCAAAAATTTTATGTGTCCACAAAAATGAAAATTTAAACTGGAAAAAAACTCAGTTTGGAATTCCTAAAACAACTTAGTTCACCCTTGTTTCCCATAACTACGAATATTCACGAGAGACAAATCAGCAAGCTGACATATTTTGCGTGTTTTCGTTCAATAATGGCATATGGAATAATGTTCTGGGGTAGCTTAGCTTTAAAAAAGAAAATTTTCATTACTCAAAAGCGTGCTGTAAAAATAATAACTAGTGGTCACGAACGATCATCTTGTAGACATCTGTTTAAGGTGTTAGACATGCTGACTATCGCTTCCCAGAATATTTTATTCCGTCATGAAGTTTGTTGTAAATAATCCGCTGCAGTTCAAAAAGAACAATGATGTACATAATTATAATACCAGAAGAAGAAAAAATGGCATTCATTACTCCACATTATAGTTATCTTTAGCTCGATAAGAAGTGCACAATGCTGCCTCGCATGTTTGATCACTTACCCGATAAAATGCCTGATAGACAGCAAAGTTAAATTTGAGAACAAAGTGAAAAAGCTTCTCCATGACAACTCCTTCTATTCCGTAGAAGAATTTCTAATTTTGGAATGCGTAAAAGGTGAAGTGTACGAATTATTAACTCACAACAGTACGTAATAAGATGTAGACGATCTTCTTCCGTGCCCGCAGGTTGCATAAGGTTGTAATATGGCATCATCTTTAAACTTTTACAAAGTTAGCTCAAGCAAAGCTGAGATCAGGAAAAGAGAAGACTCTGTCTTTTCTTCTCCAGGTGTATACAAAATTTCATGTGACGATTGCAATAGTTATTACATTCGACAAGCAGGACGAAGTTTTAGTATAACACTTAAAGAAGACAGGGGAGACTGCGAAAGTAACCAATCAAGTTTTTACCTACACTTAATAAAAAGAACCACATAATGAACTCAATCGAAATGCTTCGAAAATTCTACATAGGATACCAAAAGATCAAACCGTGAACATACTGGAAGAACTAGAAATTTATACACACACAAATAGATATCCTAATACTAAAAGAACAAATGGACTTCAAACACAAAAATTATCTGGAAAGCCGCGCAAGATTAGCCGAGCGGTCTCAGGCGCTGCAGTCGTGGACTGTGGGGCTGGTCCCGGCGGAGGTTCGAGTCCTCCCTCGGGCGTGCGTGTGTGTGTTTGTCCTTAGGATAATTTAGGTTAAGTAGTGTGTAAGCTTAGGGACTGATTACCTTAGCAGTTAAGTCCCGTAAGATTTCACACACATTTGATTTTTATCTGGAAAACTTTATTACCACAACAGAAAAAGATAAAGGATGAACACAACACGATAAACAAAAAACAATACATAGCATCAAGATTGCACGTGTACTCAATGCAAAATATCTCTGGCAAAGAATATCTCTGACTTGTACTTGGCCGGCCGGAGTGGCCGAGCGGTTAAAGGCGCTACAGTCTGGAACCGCACGACCGCTACGGTCGCAGGTTCGAATCCTGCCTCGGGCATGGATGTGTGTGATGTCCTTAGGTTAGTTAGGTTTAAGTAGTTCTAAGTTCTAGGGGACTTATGACCACAGCAGTTGAGTCCCATAGTGCTCAGAGCCATTTGAACCATTTGAACTTGTACTTGCAAACATAATGGATCAATGTAACGAGCTGTCATTTGACAACTGTCGAAAAGTTACTCGAAATTTCCACAGAAGGTAAATACATGACCCACACTAACCTATAACGCAGTAAATAAAAGAAATTACGTCCCAAGGTGTTTTATGGACGTCATTCCATCTGAACGTTAGTATAACATAAGATAAAAATGTCATAGTACTACATAACATGTAGACGTAGAATAAAATACTTTAGAAATGTAATGTCAACAGGAACACTTGAAAAACCCACAAATTCCGAAACAAGTTGTAGTGGACCAGTGTAAAAACAACAAGCAATAAATTATTTGTAGCTAATTTTGTTGAACTATGAAGAAGATGTAAATGATGAGCATGTAGCCATAGCCATATTTACGTATGAATGTATAATGTGGATATAAATTGACCCGTTCCACATTATTACGATTAGTCGTACACATGATCCACGGAACACGAAACTAACTAGCATGCGTCTGGAAATGCTTGGTTTTCGAGTTATGAGCTTTTTCTTGCCACTGATAGCTGCCGTTAAAAATGTTCAAAATCCCCATTTGCCGCTTGAATACCGGCCTCGCATCGATGCCTCATGGCACTGCGAACACTATCCTAAATCCCACGAGTATTGCGTATTTCCGTACAGCCTGAAACGAATTATTTAATTCCAAGGGGATTCCATGTCAGGCCCCGGAGGTGCATACACCAATGATTCCAAATGGCTGTATCAAGTAGAAATCGATGTAGTTCAAATCAAGTGAGCGTGAGGTCCAACTGGGATCTAACTAGCGGATCGTCAATGATAGCGGCCCACGGGTTGAAGGAACAGGTTGAAGGATAACCGCACTGGGTGATGAGATGCAACAATTGGATGTGGTATTTCATATGCCTATACATACTGATTGCGGAAGTTGGCAATGCCGTCTCGTGTGAACTATGCTTCATCCATGTATAACACTGAGGCAAGACGGTACAGATTTGTATCACACTGCTGCAAGAATCACTTCCAGAACGTAACTCATGCAGGTTAATTTGCTAATGACAAAGCCTGTCCACGTTTCAGATGAAAAGGATACAACTGTTATTCTTGCAACAGTCTCCAGACAGCCGTATGAGGAATATTCATTTTACAAAGCTAACCTTGTGTGCTGGCAGAATGGGTAATGTGTACAAAGTTCAGAATCTCCTCGTCTGCATCTGGAGTGGTAGACCTTGGTCGTTCCCTCTGCAAACTGGAAGATGTATACTTATGGGCGTATAGACGGCGATGGAGAAGTTCTAATGTCTTTCGATCTGGACATGTCCCTGTGGGTACATCTCCTGCTACAAACGACGATCCAGTGCATTACTGCCGTCTACTTTAGCATGCATGAAGTGCACTTCAGCCAGCACCTGATGGGAGTACATGCCGAGCGCCGAACACAACACACAACGTATCCTTCGCCTCGGAATCAACAATCCTGTTAATGTCCTCTGCTACAGCAACTACCACAAGGGAGAAAAGCGTTGGACGAATATCACTGTTTCGATTGCCGAAGCTCCGTACACATTCTGCAATTAATTCTTGTGTCTATTTATGGGTAATAAATACTTAAAATTACGCCTTCTGTTTGTGAAACCTCCTGTATAGTACGCTCAAGTTCACCTGCGATGGCAGAGGACGCGCCACAGTTTGTTTTTGCCGGAAAGAATAGAAAGCGATACAGGATGGCTGTGTAAATAGCCAGCTCTCTCAGTTGAGTAAAACGTCGAAAGGCAAACTCCATTACAAAAACCGACTCGACGAAAGACGATCAATTATGGATGTGAGTCCGTTCGCGCGTTCTTTGTGTGTGTGTGCGTGTGTGTGTGTGTGTGTGAGTGTGTGAGTGTGTGTGTGTGTGTGTGTGTGTGTGTGTGTGTGTGTGTGTGTCCGAGAGCGAGAGAGAGGGAGGGAGGGAGAGAGTCAGATAGACAGAGAGAGAGAAAGGGAGAGAGGGAGGGAGGGAGAGAGTGAGAGGGTCAGAGAGAGAGAAAGAGAAAGACTAACAAGTGCTCTAGGTACACAGTGAGCCATAAATTGTTGAAGCTATTAAAACAATGTTTTCTACAAGTTACAAAAACGATAAAATTATTTGAATTTACTCATTAGTCATTTAAATTTCCAGTATAGGGCCAAGCTACTATGCTACACACTTGTTCAATAAAACTGAAAGTACCAAAAACTAAAAAATTTTAACAAGATGAAACAGCAATGGATTCATCGCACGATTTTGGTGACATGAGTTCATACAGAGATGGTGGAAAAATTTGATATGGTTGTGGGATTGAATAAGATATTGTAAACCGAAATGTTGCGTTCTATATGGAAAAGAACTAATGTATAAGATATAGGTATTGGGAGGCAAGTAGGATTGCAGCTAGGTAGGGAAAGAATGGATTGGAGCCATCATTTGGGGTGAATAGAGTTAGAAAGGGTAGATTTTGGGGGTTATTTCATAGTGCTGGTGGCGAGGACGATGGAAGTTGCACGGAATGTTCGGAGGTACGGAGTACCTAGAAGAATTGATAGTAGTGGCTTGGGAGCTGACAAGGGTTCAAGAGGACTTAATATACATTTTTGTGTTGGGACTTTAGTTTACAAGAGATGTAGGGCCGGAGAATTTGTTCTAGGTGTTTAATGAGGTGTTGAACATGATGAGCGGGTGCACGATATAGATGGGGGAACGTAAACGGACGTGAAAACTGATTCGAAGAGAGTCACTGCCAACTTACAAACATCTAACACAGCTATATATTTGTTTCGTCGGATGTCTTTTTATTTGTCTAACACCGTTTATTGTGTTTATCGATTCTACATGATTATTGCAACTTTACTGCTTTATGGATTTTCTATTTAAATTGCATCAGAAGACTTGTGTAGTAATTACATCAAATAAATTGTAATTATCTAAGAGAATGTGTTAGCTCACCACGGTTTGGCAGATAGCTTGTAATTCTTTGGACTTATCCGGGCTCAACAAGGGGAGGGGCGCTACGCATTGGCGCACCCAAAACGTCAGTGTGTAAAACTGTTCGTAGTGGTGTGTGCTCCTGAAAAGACACGGCTGTACTGCGCTGTGAGCGAGGCGAGGGAAATCACAGGGCACACAAAATGAGGCTGCATTCTGCTCAAGATAATGAGTATTATCCTCGGATCCAGTAATAAGCACATTTGTTGAAATAGTATAATTGCAAGTAAACAGGTACGCAAGGAAAAAGACCATGAAAATAGTGTGTGAGCTCTACAGTGTGGCGCATCGTGTCTCATTGCCAACAGCTCACTATCATCGACTACAAAAAGGCATTATTTCAGTTTATTTTTGTAACAGGGTGACGATTAGTGCTTTTTCTGAATCTGATGACGTATCACGTAAGAAGAGGAACGTCTTTAATTGACTGAAAAGCAACCTGTTATCCAAGTTATAACTGGTATACTATTGTGTGAGAACAAATTTCTTTTAAGTTTTGTATCATTAACAATACAGGGAAATGCGAAATCATCAGTACCGCTTCACGGCTATGAAGTTTAGCGTAGTTGGTTAAAATTCCTAACTTCTATTATTCTTACTGAATCAGTACAACATAAAGGGCTTTCAGCCTTGCACTGTTCTGACACCTCGCTTAAATCCAATGAAGTACAAGGGATCAGTTCCAACCTCTGCAGTCTATGCTGGTAGTAAATGGAGTGTTTGCTTCAATCAAAAAAGACAACATTCAAATTCAAAACAACTTTAACTTTTCAATATAGAGCTTCTATAGCGCTATCAGAAAAAATGAAACTTTCAAGTTGATTGTCTAATATTAAGTACTGACCTCTCTCTTAGCCTGTGTGTGTACTGTATTACCACAAACAAGCGTTGATGTTAGAGGAAGCAGTTTATATAATAATTTACAGGCCATTGTGAGCCTGTCAACGCTGCTCACCGGAAAGGTCCCAACTGTGAGGCCTGTGGGAAAAGTGCTCCCTAGGCAGCCAGCAAAAAAGGACTGGTATTTAACGTGTCTTCTTATTAGATGGTTCAGATGGCTCTAAGCACTATGGGACTTAACATCTGAGGAAATCAGTCCCCTAGACCTACTTAAACCCAACTAATCTAAGGACATCACACACATCCATGCCAGAGGCAGGATTCAAACCTGCGACCGTAGCAGCAACGCGGTTCCAGACTGAAGCGCCTAGAACCGCTCGGCCACAGCGGCCGGCTTCTTAATACGTGGTATAATGTTAGTAAAACATTCGAAAGTCGTTTACGTTCTTGGCCCCACTACTAGGTGAAGGCTGGCCATACCCTTATCCGCATGACCAAATGCATCTTTGATGGCGGAAAATAAGGCGCATCCGTGTGGAGGAGCATATTTGGGACTGCCATGTGCGTTGGAATCCAGAGATAAAGGGCCAGTATCTGCCGGAGAAGGAACCATACGTCCGCCGCCACAACGCAGATGACACGGTACTCGTCCGTGTCGTCCAAATGGTTCAAATGGCTCTGAGCACTATGGGACTTAACATCTGAGGTCATCAGTCCCCTAGACCTACTTAAACCCAACTAAACTAAGGACATTACACACATCCATGCCAGAGGATTCAAACCTGCGACCGTAGCAGCAACGCGGTTCCAGACTGAACCGCCTAGAACCGCTCGGCCACAGCGACCGGCTTCTTATTATGTGGTATGTTAGTAAAACATTCGAAAGTCGTTTACGTTCTTGGGCCCACTACTAGGTGAAAGCTGGCCATACCCTTATCCTGCATCTTTGATGGCGGAAACTAAGACGCATCCGTGTGGAGGAGCATATATGGGACTGCCATGTGCGTTGGAATCCAGAGATAAAGGGCCAGTATCTGCCGAAGAAGGAACCATACGTCCGCCGCCACAACGCAGATGACACGGTACTCGTCCGTGTCGTCCAAATGGTTCAAATGGCTCTGAGCACTATGGGACTTAACATCTGAGGTCATCAGTCCCCTAGAACTTAGAACTACTTAAACCTAACTAACCCAAGGACATCACACACATCCATGCCCGAGGCAGGATTCGAACCTGCGACCGTAGCGGTCACGCGGTTCCAGACTGAAGTGCCCAGAACCGCACGGCCACAGCGGCCGGCCGTGTCGTCCACATCACACCTCAGGCAGAGGTGAGGGTGTCAGTCAGGTTGACGGTATGGTGTTTGTGTAGCGTCAGGTAACGACGATATATCAGGCGGCGTTTCCGCGGTGAAGTATGGTTGATGAACTACGCTTAACACCGCTAATAATCTAAGCTCTGGGTGACGTCCTTTGGCAGCGTTCCGAGCAATGAGTCCGCATTAAAAGGCGACAATTATCTCGTGTGGTGGGGGCCACAGTAAAGAAAAAGTTTGATATGTGGCAGTGCTGGTGCAGTGTAGACCATGACGACCCGCGGTTGACATGAAGTAGGTACAAGTTCATTGGCCACAAATCCAGTGATACTGTTGAGGCTGCGATTCCATAACATCAAGATTATATGTACGTAAAGAGCCGTAGCACGCACGTAGACAATAAGCAGAGATATACCCCCTCTTATGTGGTAATACAGAAGAGTGCTGAAGATTAGATGGGTAGATCACATAACTAATGAGGAGGTATTGAACAGAATTGGGGAGAAGAGGAGTTTGTGGCACAACTTGACAAAAAGAAGGGACCGGTTGGTAGGACATGTTATGAGGCATCCAGGGATCACAAATTTAGCATTGGAGCATTGGAGGGCAGCGTGGAGGGTAAAAATCGTAGAGGGAGACCAAGAGATGAATACACTAAGCTGATTCAGAAGTATGTAGGTTACAGTAAGTACTGGGAGACGAAGAAGCTTGCACAGGATAGAGTAGCATGGAGAGCTGCATCAAACCAGTCTTAGGACTGAAAACCACAACAACAACATAAACCCTCTTCATTTAGGGGGTGTGATGGTGTGATTCTTGCCCTTGAATATGTGCCCATTACTGACAGAATAACCAAAGGCCACTTGCATTCGATGCGCCATTACCGTAGAGAGAGGTAAAATCTTGGGTGATATGCGGGACGCCATGTAAATATCAATAAAGTGCACCTTTCGTAATACGCCTCTTGCTCACAAGTGACTTCGAACGCCCATCCTAATGTTCTGAAGAAGACACCGAAAGCTGATCGTTGTGGTGTGACGGGAGACTCGAGTGAAAACTATTCCTAGACAACGTAGAGTCTCCATCATCCTGAACGGCGCCACTCTTTCATCTGGGAGTCCCCTTCCACTGGTCGATCCACAGGACTTGGCGATATTAATATGGCTGCCCGTTCCTCTCCCATATTGCTTGATCCACTGTGTTGCCTCTTGACCATCCTCATTGGTGCTTACTACGAAGACAAGGTAGTCTGCATAGGTTCGGTATTTGAGCGTGTGTCCCTGCAGGACGATGCCCGATAAACGACGTTACAGGCCACAGAGAAGTGTTTCTAGTTTGATGACGTACATGATCGTTGAAAGCGGATAAACCTGTCGGACTAACTATGCGATCGATATTAGTGTCGTCATCTGTCCATTGGCCATCACTCTTGATGAATCATCACAAGGCAGGTGCACGATTACAAGAACGAAGGTAGATGGAATAGTCTGTCATCCATTCCATCACCTTTGCAAGGAAGGTGAGGTTCACGCGATCGAATACCTGCTCAAAGTCGACAGAAATCATGACTCCCTGTAGTTGACAAACTGATGCAATGTCGATGACATCTCTATAATCACACAGCGTTCATTGTATACTAGTAACACCGACCAAGGACGTCTGTTCGGACAACAAGACCTGATGCAGGTTTTGTCTGATACACATCATGAGGACGCGTGTAAAAATCTTAAATTCTAAGCTGAGGTAAGTGTTCGGCTAATAGCTGTCATGTTGCGTGCCTGTAGAGGGTTAGGATATCGGAATAATTATACCTTCCAGAAATTTTAGTCGTACGGGATGTATCTCCTGGTACATTTCCCTCCATCATGGCAGCATCAAGGCTTTAAAGGATCTATAAAATTCTAACCATTCGGGATGTAGCTCCTGGTACATTTCCCTCCATCATGGCAGCATCAAGTCTTTAAAGGATCTTTAAAATTCTATCCGCAGAACAGTTGGTCCTAGCGATCTCTTGAGAGCGCCCTTGGAGAGTGCATCATTTATGACTTCGGTGGAGATCTTTGCTAAACGAGGGTCTGCCACCTGTCATCAAGGGTACAATGGACCGTCTGTGGTTTGTCTGTAAGTGCCACAACATTAGGGTCTGCCTCACAATGGTCGTGATGATAGAGATCTATAAATGCTGTTGTGGCATAGGCTTGTGATACCAGCCATCGATCATCAGGCGAATGTAAAGAATGCAACATCACTCGATGGCGTCTGAGATCTGCGACGACATGGTGCATTGAGGGCATTTCTCCATTGATGCTGTCTTGGCATCGCACTTAGATAACCACGCCTTCCAATCGGCGCTGAGTAAGGGCCAAAATCTTAGCCTTGACGCACTGAAACTCCACCTGACGTTCTGGGGATGGCAGATGCTCAATAAGATCGCAGAGGATCATGTCGCAAAATTCTGTCGTTTGCCGTTTCCATTGCATATGTCCCTTGCTATATTGCACTAGTGCAAGGCATAGGGCTGGCTTCACACATTGCACCACCACAGATGTGTGGACGAGTAATGTGTGATGAGTCTTGCACAGGACTCCCATGTGTTCGTGGCTATTCATTGACATTCCAATTCCTGTAAATAGCTAATGTTGAGCTTGCTATGAACCTCATTGTGCCACATTTTTGGTGTAGGAGATGGGTCGTACACACATAACACCGTGGTCTGAGGAGGCCAAAGGCCACCTGTACATATTCAGGACGTCCGAAACGAGCTGAAAAGTCATATGGACGCGAACCAGTCGACTTGCTGAGTGGCTTGTGATGTACGTATATCCCAGGTGATCACTGTACACTGGTTCCATGTGTCTACAAGCCTGAGTCAATGGACAAAGTAACGAAGTTTAGGACAGATGGTAAAATTTGGATATTGTTCCTTCTTCGCAAGAACACAGTCGAAATCTCTGCTGACAATGATGCTCTCATATCGTCCAGATAAAGCAACGTGATTGTTTCAGAATAAAATTGTGAGGGCTGTCGTCGTTGGTATGTGCTGGATGGTGCACAGAGATTCAGTAGTCCGATCCTGTGTACTGTTTGTGCTAGTCCTCACGCTGATTGCAAATATGTGATGTCTTCTATTGCAAATTCCATCGCACTGATAATCGCTGCTCACTATCTCCATTGGCAGCTTAGGTCACTATGTAGTAAAGCCATAAAAATCGGGGCAGGTCTCCATCCATCGGTCTTCAACTGCTCGTAACATGTCATGTAACAATTGGAGTTAACATAGAAGACGATCACATTTAAACTGACGGCTGCAATTCTGTACAGGCACATCGCTAGCACAAAGCTGTGAATGCTCATACCGATAAGAAAAAATGTCTGGATCTGAAGCATTGTCTGTCTCCTGGTCATGCCTGGTTCACTGGGACAGCCTGCGGCATTTCTTTGTCTGGTGGGGGTTCAGTAACTCTGATGTCTGCCCGCAAAACTGGACAATCAGATCCCACCAGAGCTGATGCAGTAAGAGCCATTGTCTTCACTGTGTCAATGCTGGCAGAGCAAGAAACATCGCCGTTGGGGACTCCAGGGCGATGATGTGTTCTGGAGTCCCCTGTACATTGTTCTGTCCATGATAGGGGTGGGTACTGGCCAACTGAGTGTCAGACCCTTAATGGGAATTATCTGGTGGGCATATGACAGATTCATCCTAGAAGCACGACTCCAACTCTGCCATCGATCTCATCCTCCTCTTCTTGCGTCGTTTTGGTGACCTCTGTTTGCAGGGACGTGGTTCTGAGTATGACGGATTGGAGTTCTGACGTTCAGGACCAAAGGCGACTGCAGGCATAACCATGGCATCGAGATCCATATCATCTAAACATCTGTCAACGTCTTTATCCAGCACTGAGACATCCAGGCGAGGGGCTGGTTGCTGTTGTAGATAGTTGGCCTTGTCTCGTCCAGTCTCTGCAGGTTGTGAAAGATCTTGTTGAAGTTGCAGCACAGGCATGTGGAGGGCATTATGTCTCAGTGCTACTGCAGAGGTGTCTAGAAGGTATACCATAGATAGAAGAGGAGAAGTGTCGTCGGTCCACAGCTGCGTAATTCTGCATTGGAGTAATTCGTTTCACACATATCCTTCTTTACCACATCCAGAACAGGTCTTTGGCTGCCCATCGCATATGACTACAACTCAGCAAATACCAATGAAGAGGATGGGACATTTTTCTGTAGTTCATTGCAGACTTGCTGCATGCTATTCAAAACTAGATATCCAGCGAAATGTGCCCATTTCTCTGCTACAAACCCGTGTGCTCTTCCATAAGGTGGAAGTGACGCCATCGGGTCTCCCGCCGGCATTTCGATCGGAAGTTCAAAGATATGGACCGTGCATGATCTCAGGTTGGCATGTTCAACAATTACAGGTTCTATGTGGCTATTCTAATGCCGGAATTTGAGGCCATCATTCGTCTGTGGTAAGATATGGTCAAAAGCTGTGTATTTGTCAGTTGCTACGATGGATAGGTGAATTCAGAACTTGTCTTGACCGGGGATCTTCGCTTTGTCACTTAGGAATTGTTTGATGCAAGTGCTTTCAGTCATGCATATTCGTTCGAGAAGGTGAACTGCAGTGTGGTTTTATGGTGGGAGTGGGCCATTCTACACTCCTGGAAATTGAAATAAGAACACCGTGAATTCATTGTCCCAGGAAGGGGAAACTTTATTGACACATTCCTGGGGTCAGATACATCACATGATCACACTGACAGAACCACAGGCACATAGACACAGGCAACAGAGCATGCACAATGTCGGCACTAGTACAGTGTATATCCACCTTTCGCAGCAATGCAGGCTGCTATTCTCCCATGGGGACGATCGTAGAGATGCTGGATGTAGTCCTGTGGAACAGCTTGCCATGCCATTTCCACCTGGCGCCTCAGTTGGACCAGCGTTCGTGCTGGACGTGCAGACCGCGTGAGACGACGCTTCATCCAGTCCCAAACATGCTCAATGGGGGACAGATCCGGAGATCTTGCTGGCCAGGGTAGTTGACTTACACCTTCTAGAGCACGTTGGGTGGCACGGGATACATGCGGACGTGCATTGTCCTGTTGGAACAGCAAGTTCCCTTGCCGGTCTAGGAATGGTAGAACGATGGGTTCGATGACGGTTTGGATGTACCGTGCACTATTCAGTGTCCCCTCGACGATCACCAGTGGTGTACGGCCAGTGTAGGAGATCGCTCCCCACACCATGATGGCGGGTGTTGACCCTGTGTGCCTCGGTCGTATGCAGTCCTGATTGTGGCGCTCACCTGCACGGCGCCAAACACGCATACGACCATCATTGGCACCAAGGCAGAAGCGACTCTCATCGCCGAAGACGACACGTCTCCATTCGTCACTCCATTCACGCCTGTCGCGACACCACTGGAGGCGGGCTGCACGATGTTGGGGCGTGAGCGGAAGACGGCCTAACGGTGTGCGGGACCGTAGCCCAGCTTCATGGAGACGGTTGCGAATGGTCCTCGCCGATACCCCAGGAGCAACAGTGTCCCTAATTTGCTGGGAAGTGGCGGTGCGGTCCCCTACGGCACTGCGTAGGATCCTACGGTCTTGGCGTGCATCCGTGCGTCGCTGCGGTCCGGTCCCAAGTCGACGGGCACATGCACCTTCCGCCGACCACTGGCGACAACATCGATGTACTGTGGAGACCTCACGCCCCACGTGTTGAGCAATTCGGCAGTACGTCCACCCGGCCTCCCGCATGCCCACTATACGCCCTCGCTCAAAGTCCGTCAACTGCACATACGGTTCACGTCCACGCTGTCGCGGCATGCTACCAGTGTTAAAGACTGCGATGGAGCTCCGTATGCCACGGCAAACTGGCTGACACTGACGGCGGTGGTGCACAAATGCTGCGCAGCTAGCGCCATTCGACGGCTAATACCGCGGTTCCTGGTGTGTCCGCTGTGCCGTGCGTGTGATCATTGCTTGTACAGCCCTCTCGCAGTGTCCGGAGCAAGTATGGTGGGTCTGACACACCGGTGTCAATGTGTTCTTTTTTCCATTTCCAGGAGTGTATATATATATATATATATATATATATATATATATATATATATATATATATATATGTATATATATATATATATATGTGTGTGTGTGTGTGTGTGTGTGTGTGTGTGTGTTTGCGTGTGTATGTTCTTTCAGACTATCGTGTGCAAGCTGAGTTCCCCACCCACTGAACAGTTTTTTGTAAGATGATTGCATGCACCTGCATGCACATCATCATATGCTGTCTTGAATGAAGTGCCTCCAGCAGCAGTGATCAGCTGGGATGAAGAAGAAGAGTATCGGTATATATTATGTCAGTTCATCTATAATTATCATTATTAATTGTATATGCTTCATTATACTTAGTTGTTTTCGCTATAATTGTTATAGATACACAGCAATGGCTTCAGCCCACAGGATTCTCGTCACTATCACGCTATTGTGTAGCACAAGCAGAGCAGCTGTGATGAGTGCCTGGTCCACTGCTGAACGAAATCACTCAGTCACAGCCTACAGAATATCTTCCTGACCTTTGAGACCTTGTGTCATTCGGCTATGCCATAGCACAACGATGGCAGCCAGATCCAACAAGAGTACATTCGCTGACACATACAATGTAACAATAAGTGGTTCTATACGTACAAATGTAGGTTGTCACCTAACAATAACTTCGAAATAGTTACATAGATAAAAAATGCACAATGTGCTGATGCTTAAGTGCAGTATTCATAGTATGAGAGGAACTATCTGTCCAGTATGGTGGAATATATAGATAGGAAGATGACAGATTAGAAAGACATATCTCATACCCCTACTTATAATCACATGTTTGGTAATAAAGTGTCTATAATAGATGTGTATAGTGAGACAGTGATGGAATTACCCTCATGGGACACGAAAATATACCAAAACATTCAAGTGTAGTTAAACTGAAAGACCTGTATTGTGTGCTATCAATTGCCTCTAATAGCTTGGCCATCTGCGTCAATATGTGAGAGGAGCATACTATGAATTTTTGAGTGTTTGCCTAATAACTATGTAAACACTGATGAAGTGGAGCAATGCATCAATGTCTGTATTTTTCCTGTACCAAATTGTGTAAGTGTTGAGCCAGTAAATATAAAACCAGTGGAGGGTAAATTTACTGAAGACATGCCCTATTGCATCTATAGGCTTGAATACTATTCAGGCTGAATGCAAAGCACATAAAAATAATTATTTGGATCTTCCTATAAAACTGAATAGTTGTGTGTAAAAAAGTAAAAAATATTCTATAACGTTGTTCTTATTTACTTCACTCTACAATAACTTTAACTATGTTAGGATCAAATAATAATAATAGCAACACAGATAAGACAAATTAACTCATGGCTTATTATTACAGACAATACATGTTTTTGTCAAAGAAAGAGCTTGCATAAATGCACAATGATTTTATTTTTTTACATAACACCTATTGATCAACTATACAATATTTTACACCAACAGAGATACATTTTACCAGTGACAATACTTCTGTTTTTAAAAAGAGATTGCATAAATGCAGAATGAATTTGTTTACATGACAGCAACTGATCAACTAGCAGAGATACATTATACTAAGATTATTTTCTTTAATTATTTACAATATTTACAGTGCATAGGGACTAGCAGCAGCAGGTGAAGAACTACACCCATAGACACAAGCACATAAAATATATACAACACTTTTACGAGCACACACTGTGTGCAGTCGTGTATATGGTACACATAATAACATATAGAACTCACACACAAACACGCTCACAATCACTCAAGCGAATAGCGTGAGAACGGGAGGGTTCCAATCCCGTCCACACCGGTGAAGCGTTTATCATCATGACTTGACAGACTGACCGTCAGGCGGAGTACAGTGTGTACCTAACGGTCCCATGACCGAAAGACTACCTGCTGCACCATATGAGCAGATTCATCATGAGAAAGCAGACACTCCTTATAGTTTTCGATCGTGACTGCCCATGATCCGCGTGATGCACACCCTTAGCCTGTCTCGGAGTGACACCTGCATCTACACAGTATGCATATATCTTCGATCTGAGCCCTACAAGCTCCACATTCTGCGAGCCATTTACCTCGACCTTCATCAGGTCCATAACCATCTTCTTATGAGGTATTACCTCATAAGGGTTATAGACTGTAAAACCAGATGTGTCAAATTCCTTCGGATTGTACACAGTAACTTCATATGGATCGCAGCCTTGCACCCTGTAGATGAAACTGTCTATATACATATAAAGGTATTTGACATCAGCGAAGTTCGGTTTTGCAAGCTTGTAATGGAATCGAAATATGTGAAGTTTGGAAAGGTCAAGAAAACATTTGTTGATATAGACAGGCTTCGTGAACTCCACTGAGACCTTAGCCATCTCCACAGTGACTAGCCCTTAATTGAAAGTTGTGGTCCACTTAAAACTTGGCCTGGTGACGTAATCTTTTGCACCATAAAGCCCATCCCAGTGGTTGTCTAAATGAATACCACAACGGTTTCTAACATTCTCGATGGCTTCGCCAAAAACTTAATTATTCATTAATTTATATAAATCTTTTTTCAAAATCTCACGTTGTGAGACCCCTCTGTTCGGTGTTTAAATCAATATACTCCTCGAACTAGGGATACTGCTTGAAGATGTTGCGGGTGGTTGTTCGAATGTTCAAATGTGTGTGAATTCCTGAGGGACCAAACTGCTTAGGTTATCGGTCTCTAGACTTACACACCACTTAAACTAACTTTAACTTATACTAAGAACAACACACACTCATGCCCGAGGGAGGACTCGAAACTCCGGCGACAGGGCCACGCAGTCCGTGACATGACGCCTCAAACCACACGGCCACTCCGCGCGGCTTGCAGGTGATTCTAAGAAGTCACATACCCAACCAGAGACATTGTTGGAGGTTTCTACAGTGCAGAATGTATTTGTGAGTATTTCCCAACGTTGTTATCAGCTTGAGGACGGAACCATTTCGCGGGAGTAGACGTTCAGGACACAATGGCAAGTCACTGAGCGCATCATGTAAATCGGCGGGATACTCCAGGTCTGCCTGCAGGACATATCTCCTACTAACGTCACCGGCCACAATGATGATCTTAACCCTCAATCTGACGATTTCATCTTTGGACAGCCATATGAACCCTCCAAAAGACCTAGATTATTGCGTTGCCTGTCCGTAGAGATTGTTCACATCCAAATAAAGTATGTAACTCAAATCTTCAGATGATCTATACTCCCCCTCACTCAAACACGGGTTATTCGATTGACATGCCTGTGGACGCCCTAGCAAAGTTCCCCGCCAGATGGCCTATACTGCCCCTCACTCAAGCATGGGTTATTCGCTTTGACATGCCTGTGAACTCACTAGCAAAGTTCCCCGCCAAACCTGCGTTCGAAAAAAAGCAACGTATCAACATTAGTCAACAGTTCGAGGTAGATTTGTTTCTGTTTTAACATTGCGTCCCATGAAAGCCCTGGCGTGGTGGAACAGCAGGCAGGATCCAGATTGTATGTGCCCAAGCAAACACTTCGGATTTTTCTCAAAAACGTCTGCGAGCGAATGCAAATCTATCTCCATGTACAATATAGCACAGTCCTCTAGATCAGAGCCTTGAGTGGTAACACCGATTCCCATCAGATCACCGAAGTTAAGCACTGCCAGGCTGGGCTAGCACTTGGATGGATGACCATCTGCTCTGCCAAGCGTTGTTGGCAAGAGAGGAGCACTCAGCCCTTGTGAAGCAAACTGAGGAGCAACTTGATTGAAAAGTGGCGGTTCTGGTCTCGGAAACTGACATACAGCCTTGAGAGCGGTGTGCTGACCACATGCCCCTCCATATACGCATCCAGTGACGCCTTTGGTCTGAGGATGACACAGCGGCCGGTTGGTACGATTGGACCTTGATGGCCTGTTCGGGAGGAGTTACTAGATCAGAGATGCTGAACTCCTGCCAAACATTCACCATGTGGCTATACTCGATATCCGTTATGACGGTGCCTGTGAGTTTGTTGGTGAATGCAGTTACAGTGGCCAACGTAATTTCCCAGAGTCTCTCCATCAGATCCAGATATTTGTATGGAAATACAAAGTAAAATTTTGCAGCATACAGAACTGCAGATCGAGCGATATGTACACTCTTGGAAATGGAAAAAAGAACACATTGACACCGGTGTGTCAGACCCACCATACTTGCTCCGTACACTGCGAGAGGGCTGTACAAGCAATGATCACATGCACGGCACAGCGGACACACCAGGAACCGCGGTGTTGGCCGTCGAATGGCGCTAGCTGCGCAGCATTTGTGCACCGCCGCCGTCAGTGTCAGCCAGTTTGCCGTGGCATACGGAGCTCCATCGCAGTCTTTAACACTGGTAGCATGCCGCGACAGCGTGGACGTGAACCGTATGTGCAGTTGACGGACTTTGAGCGAGGGCGTATAGTGGGCATGCGGGAGGCCGGGTGGACGTACCGCCGAATTGCTCAACACGTGGGGCGTGAGGTCTCCACAGTACATCGATGTTGTCGCCAGTGGTCGGCGGAAGGTGCACGTGCCCGTCGAACTGGGACCGGACCGCAGCGACGCACGGATGCACGCCGAGACAGTAGGATCCTACGCAGTGCCGTAGGGGACCGCACCGCCACTTCCCAGCAAATTAGGGACACTGTTGCTCCTGGGGTATCGGCGAGGACCATTCGCAACCGTCTCCATGACGCTGGGCTACGGTCCCGCACACCGTTAGGGCGTCTTCCGCTCACGCCCCAACATCGTGCAGCCCGCCTCCAGTGGTGTCGCGACAGGCGTGAATGGAGGGACGAATGGAGACGTGTCGTCTTCAGCGATGAGAGTCGCTTCTGCCTTGATGCCAATGATGGTCGTATGCGTGTTTGGCGCCGTGCAGGTGAGCGCCACAATCAGGACTGCATACGACCGAGGCACACAGGGCCAACACCCGCCATCATGGTGTGGGGAGCGATCTCCTACACTGGCCGTACACCACTGGTGATCGTCGAGGGGACACTGAATAGTGCACGGTACATCCAAACCGTCATCGAACCCATCGTTCTACCATTCCTAGACCGGCAAGGGTACTTGCTGTTCCAACAGGACAATGCACGTCCGCATGTATCCCGTGCCACCCAACGTGCTCTAGAAGGTGTAAGTCAACTACCCTGGCCAGCAAGATCTCCGGATCTGTCCCCCATTGAGCATGTTTGGGACTGGATGAAGCGTCGTCTCACGCGGTCTGCACGTCCAGCACGAACGCTGGTCCAACTGAGGCGCCAGGTGGAAATGGCATGGCAAGCCGTTCCACAGGACTACATCCAGCATCTCTACGATCGTCTCCATGGGAGAATAGCAGCCTGCATTGCTGCGAAAGGTGGATATACACTGTACTAGTGCCGACATTGTGCATGCTCTGTTGCCTGTGTCTATGTGCCTGTGGTTCTGTCAGTGTGATCATGTGATGTACCTGACCCCAGGAATGTGTCAATAAAGTTTCCCCTTCCTGGGACAATGAATTCACGGTGTTCTTATTTCAATTTCCAGGAGTGTATATCCTCTCGATGTATCGTCTTAGCAAGTTTCTAATCAGGTAATAGCATAAATCTTAGTGTATCCAGGAGGCGGAGCGGTTTTCTTGGCATCATTCGCTTGGAGAATGAAATGTATTTTTCTATATCGTCAGGTGTGATACTGACCTTATCGTTCTCCAACCCAAAAGCACCCAAGAGCTCAGCGAGAAAGTGAACATCATACCCACTCAAATTATAGAAGAAGAATAGTATGTGTGAAGGCAGTTTGCACTTCAGGTCAGAACTATCACATTTAATTGCCAGCTTATATAAGGCATAGTTCTCCTGCGAGTTGGTCATTGAGATGGTTTTAGTATAAGGTCATCAACATCCCTGCCACTTTTTCGAGGTCAGAGAGCAACCATCTAGCAGGAGTATCCGCGACATATGAGTTAAATTTGGCTCGATTAGAATCATACGAGCATACAGCCTGATTTGCTACCACATACTGTACATGTCGTTCTGTGAAAGTGGTATGAGAGGCATTGGATCATCTTCACTATGCACCACAGGAACCACTAAACATTCCAAGGCAGCGTATACAACAAAGGGACATCGTTCCTGCTGGTGGGCGTTCTTAAACACCAACAACTTTTTATCCTCAGTGGGCATTTCAACAAGTGCCGTTACTGATTCGAACAATCAATCAGACGTCTTTCTAAATATTAACACTTCGTAAAAGAGTTGAGGCATCTGCGACAAAAGTGCTGTTTATGCTCTTTTTACTCATTTGGGTGGAAAGGAGATGGGAAATGCTTTTGACTCAAACGCAATATTGGTTCTAGCCTTTGGAGAATAGCAATAAATCTGCATGTTTAGGACGCTGACCGCCTACTCTGGAAAAGTACAGGGAGCTTTTTACCTTATGCTTAACATCTACTGGCTTGCTTCTTCTCTTATCTACACACAGACCGTGAACGTGAACCGAGCAATTAGGGTTCTGCCTCTCGAAGTTTGTCAGGTCTGGCGTTGTGACAGGGAATGAGATACCTTCAGGGTTATAATGTCCGCAGATGTTATACGCCTTGTACTTATCTGTACGACATGCATATTTCAGGTAATTTCTATTATAAAACAAAAAGTGACCATGTGAATCAGTATTCATTCTTCTCATCTATATTCTGAACATTAACACATTCCTGTTTAATGGCACTATCATCTGGGAGAGAAATGAAACTGGATCCCTCCACTAACTGGACCAAACACGTGCGAGTACACATCATGGTGGAGTACGTGGCTGAGTGCCTTGTCAGATCCTCTTCCCTTCATATCGGAAAAACGCTTTAGTATAACATTCACGGTAAAAGTTCCAAACCACTCTGCAATTAACATGTCCTTTGGTATCACGCCATCCTTCCCCCACAGTCTGACGATACTTGTCACTCTTGTCTCTGCAGCATCATTTGTGGCTTCTTTGGGGGCTGGGAGGTGGGGGTGCAACAACTCACCATAGAGAACCACTTTGCACCTGATGGCGGAATATTGCATTGATGATTTCGAGGAGCTCCCTTTCCAATACCGAGAGAAGCGCTGACGTTCATGCTTTTTATGGAAGGTAGAGTTACATGTCTACACATACCACTACGTACATGCTTTCTATGAGAGTGTGAGTTAGCTTTAGGTGACACACACACGTACGCGAAATCCAACACTCCTACATGAATATTCATGGTACTTGTTATCTAATGCCTCTGTACGTGGTGTGCATGCGGCACCGTGATAACATTCGAGCGTAATCTAACCAAGGTCACACTAAGTGTCTGTTCCTCTGCTTCTTGCCAGTGTCTGCTGATACGACGTCTCCTGCTTTGCTCACCTAAAGCCTGTAAGGAGGTGGAAAATAGCAAGTGAATAAATAAATACAAAGTTTTGTAAGAAACAATTTATTTATTAGTAAACATACCGAATAATATCTGTACATCTCTTCTTCTTCAGCTGCTTAAGGGTGAGACATCATTCCATTTCCAGATTCTGGACAAACGCACAATTATAAATTTCTTCAAACCAGGAAATCTTCACACGGTCTCTGACGTAAACTATGTTGTCTCTGCGATCATGTGCTCCAAGAGATGATGCCGTTGAAATCAATGGGGAAAGTTGAAAATTTGTGACAGACCGGTATTCGAACCTGGGTCTGCTGCTTAGTGGGCAGATGCTCTGACCACTTTTTTTTTTTTTTTTTGCATTTTGTTCGTTGTTGATCGTTGTGTTTGGTCGTTGCGGACGTCACATGACATCCATTCAAGTTCGTTTTGTTGATCCTTTCACTCAGTTTTTTTATTACAGAGGCCAACCGGCTCTCTGACCGAACAGGCTGAGCTACCGTGCCGGCGACCACTGAGCCATCTGGACACAGATGTAACTGCACCTACACGGATTATCCTAATATGCCTCCTAGAGTACACAAAGTCTCATCTCATCCGCACATTACTTCTGTAGTGCCTCTTGCCCATTTATCCTCGTTACTCGTAGCATTTCACCGATTCCCATAAGAGTTCGAGCATGTTGTACATTTGCACTGAAGAGATCATTGGTAGTCTCGCCACAGTTTTATATTTTGCAATGACCGCTGTGTCTATAGTCTGATTAAAATCACTTGATAGTTGACATTTCAGGCGTTGGAGCTGGTTTCCTCCAATCAAAGCGCTTAACTTCACGCCCGAGCCGTTCGCCTTTGCAAAACTGCCACAACAATTGGTCAGTTCCTCTTCTCAGGCTTTCTTTCTTGTGTTTAGATCCCAAATCCTGGATCTGGCCCTTTAAATTCGTATCTCATCATACATAATAACCATAAAACAAGACCCATCCACTCAAACACAAAGACACACACACACACACACACACACACACACACACACACACACACACACACACACACACACAACGATGCTAACGCATTTCATACACAGCACTAACTAAACACTACTAGACCCTTCACCACAAGACGCGATTCAGCGTCACATACACAGTTATAATTACAGAGTTCGGCTTATATTAGGAAAGTTTGGCATGACATTTTGTGAAGCTAAAGGTTTGAAGGCTGCAATTCATCGTTGCTGCTGCAATATGAGTCATAAATATAACAATCTGAAGCACAGTAGTATGCATGGCGATGATTAGCGCATTAGCGTCTCGTGGAAAAGATTGCAAGTTCGCCGCGCGGGGTAGCTGTGCGGTTTAAGGCGTCTTGTCATGGTTAGCGCGGCTCGCCCTGTCGGAGGTTCGAGTCCTCCCTCAGGCATGGGTGTGTGTGTTGTCCTTAGCGTAAGTTAGTTTAAGTTAGATTAAGTAGGGCGTAAGCCTAGGGACCGATGACCTCAGCAGTTTGGTCACATAGTCCTTACCTCAAATTTGCAAGTTCGAAATTCGTGAAACACAGCGAAATAATTTTATTTCTCAATGTAATCAAAAGACTTTTATTATTTTTTTATTCAGTTACTTGATTTAAATGTAATTTTTTTAATTTCTAATAGTCATTTTCCGTGTCTTTTTCAATACCGTTTTATTTGCCCTTATTTCTCTTCCTATCATTCTTTTTCATTTGGAAACTGCCCGTATCGTTTATAATCAATAACCTAGGGCCAAACAGGGCAGCTCATCGGTTGGTAAAGTAACAGTTAATGTAACCAGTCTATGGATAGTTATAGGCAGCCAATGCATGATAGCGAGAAATTAGAGTTCGTTTTTTAGCGCTAAAACAGAAATTTTTCTGTCTAGAATTTGCTCATAGAGGTTAGCTTTAATCGCTGAGAACAAAGCGATCGCAATTTTAGTTCTTCCGCAGATTACTGACCGCTGTTTTCTCGGATACACTGCACTTCACGAGGTTATGGTTATGTTAGGACTTGAATTTAAATTCAGGGCTACAATACGTGTCGTCTGGCATAGTTTAGTCATTGGTCACTTAAAGTCAGCTGCCGACAGAGCATCTCACATTTCAGTCATATCTCGCGGCGGTCGCTTCCTACATTGCTCCGCGTTACTCATTAACAGCAATTGTGAAGTGACGTGCCATGTTTGTGCTACCGAGCGGAAGCCGGAGCCGATGTGGCAAATTCAAAGATACAATTTACTATGGAGAAAGAGAGAAATGTACAACTAAATTTGGATGTATCAGTAATTAAACACGCAGATGGGAGTTTTACTCGTAAAGTGTATAGAAAAGATACACACACCGACCGTTACCTCCGTAAGGATTCGAACCATCATCCCAGGCAGAAGAGAGGTGTCATTAAAACTTTGGTGAACAGAGCTAATAATATCTGTGAGGCAGTGTATTTGGAAGAGGAACTAAACCATTTGCGAACAACTTTTGAGAAAAATGGATACGCTGACATCGAGATAGATCGAGCACTTCATCCCAGAAGAAAAGTGTCTGACAACATTTAGTAACAACAACTCTCAGCTGGAAAAGTTTTTCTTCCATTTATTCGCAATATTACGAACCGTACTAGGAACGTTTTGGCCAAGTTTCAAGCTGAAACAATCTTCAGACCCGCCAAGAAGGTTACTGAGTGTTTAAGATCGGCGAAAGACGTACGACACCCCTTAGCAATTCCTGGGGTGTATAAAATTCCGTGTAACTGTGGGAAGGTTTATATTGGAACAGCGGAAGGAAGTGTCAATATCCGTTAACCGAACGCAAAAGGAACTGTCGACTGGAACACACCGATAAATCAGCTGTAGCAGAACAAATTTTTGAAGACGGTGATCATGAGATAAAGTTTACCGAGACGAGCGTGCTAGCCAGGACAATAATTTTAATAGAAAAGAGGAAGGCTTAAAGTTAGACAAGATATGGCGGTCGACTTTGCACCAACGATGTGACAATCGTTTACCTTCAATCGAGAATAATGACGTTAGTCAGAGATAGACTTACAGTCGGCCCCACGTGACGTATGGTGGTGCCCTATATGCGCTCTATATAAACGGGACCTCCACAGCCTGGCAGCCATCCAAAATAAAGCTCACAACCGCCTCCGCCTCCTGAAACTCCTGTCCGGCCGGACGTGGGGTCTGTATCCTTCCACCATCCTTCACATCTACAAATCCTTGATCCGCCCCATCCTCTGTAATGCCTGCGTAGTTTGGATTTCCGCCCCTCCCCGGTTCTCTCCAAATCCTCGAACGCCATGCACTCCACCTCGCCTTCCGCATCTGCCTTCCGTCCCCCACGCGCCTCCTCTACGGCCTCATCCCCTTCCCCCATCTTCTCCTTTTCCTTGAACACATCCGCACGCTATACATTGTTCGCCACCTTGATCCCCCTCACCCCCTGGTGTCTCCCTTCCTCTCCACCCCCAACCAGTTGCCACGCCTTTACCGTTGTGTCCCACCCTCTCTCCATCTCCACACCCTTCATCTTCTTTCCCACCGCAACTTCCACCGTCTACCCCTCGCGGCTGATGAGCTTCGCCCTGACATCTACCCTTCCTACCAACTGTAACCCCATCTTCCTGCCTCCTCCTCAGGGCTCCCTCTCCTCCCCCTCCCTCCTCCTGAGTGGCTTCCCCCTCCTACTTCCCCTCCCTCTCTTGTGCCTCCTTTCAGTGTCTCTGCACTTCCTCCTGCCCTGTCTTCCCTCTTCATCTCCCACCCCACGTGTCTCCTGCCTCTTCATGTACCCGTTGACGCCCCTCCTCTCTTCATCCTGCCGCTTCCCCTGCTGCCCCTTGCTCTCCCCTCCTTTTCCATCCTCTCTGACCTTTCCCTCGGCAGGTTCCACCTCGCAGTTTTATTCGTCGTTGTGTGTGCTCCAAGTGGGTTTTAAGTGTGTTGTTCTGGAGTGTTTTTAATACTGTAGCCGACTTTTAACCTGTGCATGTCCATTCAGTGTCTTCTCTGTGTTTTAAGAATCGCCAACTGTGTCTTTTTAACTTTCTGGTGACTTTTTCAACTGTCCCCCACGAACGTCTCCATGTCAGTCTGTTTTACCTCCATTTTCTCCCTTTACTCTGTTTTATGTTCCCCTTTTTTATCGCCTTATGTATGTAACATTTTATTCTTGTTTTAGTTGCCATGTCACTCGGCTGAAGAGCGGCGGATTGTGCTGCTGACAGCCCTCCCCTGCCCATATGGGGCAGGGGAATGAAATCACAATAAAGAAAAAAAACTTGGCAGCCAGTCCTTGACTCACCTCGGAAGATGTTGCCCACAGTTGTTGGCAAGGAAACGTTAGGAAGAAAAAGTTTTACTGATCGACCACGGCCTCCCAGTCCAGAATTTTTAACTAATGTAACCATCTTTCCTCGTTGAGGCATCATTGCATAATGCTTTGTACATTGTCTAATGCCTCTACATTTATATCCCATGTTGTAAAATTCCTGTTAGCAGCAAGCAGTTTACGGTCAGGTAGCATTAATGCATACACTGCAGTGACCACAGGAAAGTTTTCAGATGATTCTAACTCAGTACGTACATCCACAGCTTCAGTCTTCACCTGCTTGTGTTGCGTTGAACAATCTATCACCACTCTGGGTGATAATTCCTTAAATTCTGTGGGCTAAGGATGTAACCTAAGCCATCGTCTGTCTTGTAATATGACATATAAAATCTTGAATACATTTCATACAACAAGCCATGAGCGTTTGTGCTCCAGTAGTCTTGCATTGGCTAGACTACAAATGTCAAGTACGCTTGAATTCTTTCCAGAACTCCCCTTCCTGCCTGTTTGCGGCGCTACAATAATAAAGAATGGCGTTTCTAATTGGATAGAAGTCTTAAGAGTCATATTTGGTTAGAAGCCTGTGAAAGTAAAGGGTATTCAAATAACTTCCAAAGACAGAAAATTAATGGTAGTTGCTTTGCTGAATTCAGAACTTGGAAAAGTTTCAGATTTTCTTCGTCTGATAGCGATAGGTGCAGTACCTTGTGCCCTCCATATCAGTTTATATAGCACAATTTCCTGTTCCTCTTCTCTCTGTCCTATAACGTACGAACTGTTATCTGTAGCGCTTAGAACTAGAGTCAGCTCCTGCTTAGCTCCTGATCGTAATTCGATTGTTGTCTTCAAAGATTCCCGTTAACACTTTGAGAGGAATACACGCACTAAAGGAGTTATCTATCGATCGTCTATGAACTATCCTGCTTTTTGTAGAGATTCAAATCCGATATTGATGCAGAGACGTCATGAATGTAGATGTGATCCCTATGTTTCTGATGCGATCGATTTGAGCTCCATTAAGCTCGTATCATATTTCTTGAAGCAGAAAGGCGAATACATTACTTGTGACGCGCGATGTTACTGATGGCGCCGTGGCTTTCTTAGATGCAAATACCCCCTCCAAATATACCTCATCACTATTATTAATCGTTTCTGATCAAACGGTTTACGGCAATAATATTTTTGGCTGATGGTACTGAGCTGGAGTCGTTACTTCGAGTGACGTCATTCTGGGATTTCAGTCCAATGGATTTATGATACTCGTAATTCTCAGTTGTTATAGCTTTCTGCTTCCACTGCAAAATCGTCTCCTGATGGTTGGGTACTCTATATTTATACTTCACGCCCATAATTTGTTTCAGATGAAAACACTATATAATTTTCTCATCACAAAAATAGCCTAGATTCGCGTTCTGATCTACAACGCTCAACTCGTCTGAACAGGCACTGGGCAATAAATGGAACTACACGGAACCTCTGGAATTTTATAACCGGGGCCCACTCTAGAAAAAAATGCGTATATAGTATGGACTAATCTG
The DNA here is from genome assembly GCF_023864275.1 of Schistocerca cancellata. Taxonomy (NCBI): domain Eukaryota; kingdom Metazoa; phylum Arthropoda; class Insecta; order Orthoptera; family Acrididae; genus Schistocerca; species Schistocerca cancellata. Next base: position 140,680,930 of record NC_064633.1, read on the forward strand.
TCGTTAAGGTACGAATTCGTTGCGATATTACTCTCTACACGAATCGTACTGACTGGCGGTATGTTCACTGGCTGATTCAACATGTAAATTTTATCAGTAACATGATCCAGCACTTGCTTCTCCGAGAAACCTAGCAGCGATTCTACTGAAGCTTTGTGACTAAAATCCAGTCTCTTCGGTTGTTTTTATCTCTGTTTTAAAGTGATCAACGTTTGCATGTAGCCTAAATCCTTTTACAAATCTTTCTATACACGCATTCAAGTCGTCAGTGTCGTATCAGCCAGGAAACCAGGAGGTAGTGCCACAACTCCCCCCCCCCCCCCAACCTAGATGCAGTTTATTATTTACCTCAGTGACATTAGCTATGCAGGTATGTGTGTTTCCAGACAGATCAACATTATAGTCACTTCCCCCTGCTCAGCTGCATTGGAGGAAAGCAGTTCGCTTTTAATTCAAATGAACGTTCTTTTAGAGTTACAGTTTACGACACCACATCTCAACATCGATTGTCGTGGTGACCTGCGTTCTGTAGGATTTTATGCAATTGTCAGGAGAAACATTAGGCATAAAAGTTCGCAGAGGTATGAACTTGGTAGCGCCGAAGTTGTACAACACCTAGTTCCCGTCGGTGAAGTAACGACTCAATTCTTCAAGCAACCTTAAATCGCCGAATGAGTCAAAGTAATAGGTGGTATTCCTGTTTTTTTATGATATTCAACCCAGTCAGTTCCGCGGCCGAGCGGTTCTAGGCGCTCCAGTCTGGAACCGCATGACCGCTACGGTCGCAGGTTCGAATCCTGCCTCGGGCATGGATGTGTGTGATGTCCTTAGGTTAGTTAGGTTTAAGTAGTTCTAAGTTCTAGGGGACTGATGACCTCAGATGTTAAGTCCCATAGTGCTCAGAGCCATTTGAACCAGTCAGTTCCAAATCCTCCCAAAACATCTACACAGATAATCCCACATTCTTTGGATTTTACATTGCCTCGGGTAATGTATCTTGCATAAATACGTCGCGAAATCTCGGGATTTTCAAATTTGTAAGCGGTCTGTCCGGTATTATCGCTTTGTACTTTTTTTGTTTATGCACGGTTCCAAATACAGGCCTTTGCCGATAGCGATGGCATTCATGGCCCTATTGTGTCTTTGAGCTTCCTTTAATTGCTTGTCAGCCTTTCGGGCATTCTTTACTGCTTGAACTATGCCAGTGGATCACCCAGGTAATGAACCAGCGGCTGATAGCCAAGCAAATGCACGGATTACAAACGGAATTATTCCGCGGATATCTTTAATACTGGCAAGACCCTAGGCGTTTTAACAAGTCTTTTCCTTCCTCGTTTCTGCCTCGAAGTCCCTTTCGCCGCTGTCGGCGCTGATTCGATGCTAAGCTTTAAACATCGCATAGGTTTTTTCTTCTTCTTTAGCGTGCGACGAACTGGATTCATTATTTGCTAGGAGCTTATTCCAGCGAACAATTTAACTTCGGCATACATTGCCGTATCGACGACAAATGCAGAAATATGTTGTCCTATACCAATATCCTTTCTTCGACATATCTGTCTAGCATTATCAGTTAATTTTTAGTCAACAATGCGACGATCTTTATTTGTAGTGTAAGCAATGACATGCTCTTTAAACGCACTGGCTAAGATATTAATCCCTTTGTCACCATGAGCTATGCATTGTCTCAATTTTGTTCCGCGTCCACAAAAATCGTATCCAGGGATATGAAGTTCCAATGGTAGATTCACTAAAATACCATCTCCACCTCTGTTGATACATTTCCTTGCACTCATGTCACGCTACTATGTGTTTTGACGTTTGTGTTTCCTATTAAATAGCGAATTGCGAGCGTTCACCCACCTGTTGTGCTGTGATGAGAGGTCAAGCCATTTCACCGGTGCCCTGTTCGCTCGACGTCTTATGACCCCCTCTACGGGAACACGTTCGGTTCAGAACTTTTCTGTAGTTCCTCGCAAAAACTCCCTGACAATTTTTCACTATCACTGTCTTTCATATGTATGTTCTCGGCTTTGTGTGCTGCGTCTTGGAAACTGTACATACCTCTGTTGACCAGTACAGGTGGTAGGACTTCCCAAACAAAGTTTCATATTTCGAAATATGTACCTGTTATATCATACTTTAGATACAACCGCTGAAAGGGATTTTACTCGTCGCCATCCTCAACTATTTACAGTGTGCTAAGGGAAACGCTATGAGAGGAGAACACTGAAACACTGATAATGATTTTTGAAAAGTACACACACACATTTATTGACGAATACTCAACTTCATACGAATCGGCTCTGGAAGCAGATGCTGAAGTTCAACTACACTACTGGCCATTAAAATTGCTACAACAAGAAGAAATGCAGATGATAAACGGGTATTCATTGGACAAATATATTATACTAGAACTGACACGTCATTACATTTTCATGCAATATGGGTGCAGAAATCAGTATCCAGAACAACCACCTCTGGCCGTAATAACGGCCTTGATACGCCTGGGCATTGAGTCAAACAGAGCTTCGATGGCCTGTACAGGTACAGCTGCCCATGCAGCTTCAACACGATACGACAGTTCATCAAGAGTAGTGACTGGCGTATTGTGACGAGCCAGTTGCTCGACCACCATTGACCAGATGTTTTCAGTTGGTGAGAGATCTGAAGAATGTGCTGGCCAGGGCAGCAGTCGAACATTTTCTGTATCCAGAAAGGCCCGTACAGGACCTGCAGCGTGCGGTCGTGCATTATCCTGCTGAAATGTAAGGTTTCGCAGGGATCGAATGAAGGGTAGAGCCACGGGTCGTAACACATCTGAAATGTAACGTCCACTGTTCAGTGCCGTCAATGCGAACAAGATGTGACCGAGACGTTTAACCAATGGTACCCCATACCATCACGCCGAGTGATACGCCAGTATGGCGATGACGAATACACGCTTCCAATGTGCGTTCACCGCGGCGTCGCCAAACACGGATGCGACCATCATGATGCTGTAAACAGAACCTGGATTCATCCGAAAAAATAACTTTTTGCCATTCGTGCACCCAGGTCCGTCGTTGAGTACACCATCGCAGGCACTCCCGTCTGCGATCTAACGTCAGGGGTAACCGCAGCCATGGTCTCCGAGCTGATAGTCTATGCTGCTGCAAACGTCGTCTAACTGTTCGTGCAGATGGTTGTTGTCTTGCGACGTCCAGATCTGTTGATTCAGGGATCGAGACGTTGCTGCACGATCCGTTACAGCCATGCGGATAAGATGCCTGTCATCTCGACTGCTAGTGATACGAGGCCGTTGGGTTCCAGCACGGCGTTCTTCTTAATAGTATGGTGAGTAGTGCAGTTATATTCGTCAACGACTTGCTGTAGGATGCTTAGCAATTTTTACGCCCCTTGGAGATCAAATTGCTTCCACAACCGGTTTTTGATCATCCTGTCTAACTGCTCGACATTACTACCGTTCAAATGGTAGAATGTTGAGTAATAATCTACATCTACATCTACATCTACATGGATACTCTGCAAATCACATTCAAGTGCCTGGCAGAGGGTCATCGAACCACCTTTACAATTCTCTATTATTCCAATCTCGTATAGCGCGCGGAAACAATTAACACGTATATCTTTCCGTATGAGCTCTGATTTCCCTTATTTTATCTTGGTGATCGTTCCTCCCTATGTAGGCCGGTGTCAACAAAATATTTTCGCACTCTGAGGAGAAAGTTGGCGACTGGAATTTCGTGAGAAGATTCCGTCGCAACGAAAAACGCCTTTCTTTTAATAATGTCAAGCCCAACTCCTGTATCATTTCTGTGACACTCTCTCCCATATGTCGCGATAATACAAAACGTGCTGCCCGTCTTTGAACTTTTTCGATGTACTCCGTCAGTCCTATCTGGTAAGGATCCCACACCGCGCAGCAGTATTCTAAAAGAGGACGGACAAGCGTAGTGTAGGCAGTCTCCTTAGTAGGCCTATTACATTTTCTAAGTGTCCTGCCAATAAACCGCAGTCTTTGGTTAGCCTTCCCCACAACGTTTTCTATGTGTTCCTTCCAATTTAAGTTGTTCGTAATTGTAATACCTAGGTATTTAGTTGAATTTACGGCTTTTAGATTAGACTGATTTAACGCGGAACCGAAGTTTAACGAATTCCTTTTAACATTCATGTGGATGACCTCACACTTTTCGTTATTTAGTGTCAACTACCAATTTTCGCATCATTCAGATATCTTTTGTAAATCGTTTTGCAATTTTCTTTGATCTTCTGATGACTTTATTAGTCTATAAACGACAGCGTCATCGGCAAACAACCTAAGACGGCTGCTCAGATTGTCTCCCAAATCGTTTATATTGATAAGGACCAGCAAAGGGCCTATAACACTTCCTTGGGGAACTCCAGAAATCACCTCTGTTTTACTCGATGACTTTCCGTCAGTTACTACGAACTGTGATCTCTCTGACAGGAAATCACAATTCCAGTCACATAGCTGAGTCGACATTCCAGAAACACGCAATTTCACTATAAGCCGCTTTTGTGGTAAGGTGTCAAAAACCTTCCGGAAATCCAAAAATACGGAATCGATCTGAAATCTCTTGTCAATAGCACTCAACACTTCCTGTATTGTTCCAATTACCGCTTTGAAATGTCTGTTGTAAAATTCACCTCCATGGTTGGTCTGAAAGTTGTTGGGACACCGATTCGTTCCAGTCTGCAACAATCTTCAAAGACCCTCGAAACCTCCTTCCTTATTTTTACCTTCATAGGGAGGGCCCAAGCGAATTTGGAATATGTATCTATGACCAATAGAATGTGAAACGTCCCCTTAGAACAAATTGTACATGACTGTGCTTAACCTGACACACAATATTATTTAGCGCAACGCAATCTGACTTTCAAAAATCCCTACAAAAGAATGGCCCTGACTAACATTAACCTATACCTTTCACAAATCACTTACCTCACAAAAATCTTCGTTACTGGAACTACTGCAATACAGCGAGCGCCACTACTGCCAGCTAAATAAAAGATTCAAACTACTGAAGGCACTAACTACTGATAGGCATAGTTAGCAAATGAAAGATATTAATAGAGAACAAACAATGTATTTACCTTAATAGTCATAATATATATAGCAGTTCATGACAAATTTCAAAACTCCGCCATCTCTCTCCCCACATCCACCACTGCTGGCGGCTCACCTCCAACTGCGCAACGCTATGCGCTGTTCACATCCAGCTGCCGCTGCCCAACACTACAATGGCAGACAACAATGCAAACTAGCCACAGACTGCACACAGCACAGCCAGTGATTTTCGTACAGAGCGCTACGTAACGTTGCCAATAAGAAAACATAAACAGCCTACTTACAAATGTACTTGAAACCGTTATTCCATTACGAGTAGTGTCACATATCTACGAGATCAGCCTGCCATAAATCATCCAATCCTGACATGTCTGCGCAGAAATGTTCTGCACGCAGGTCTGTGAAGCTCACGAACAACTGTCTTCATAATTAATGAATTATGCGGATTTCTTGAAGCTCAGATGTGATTGACAATATTTCATTCATGTGAGCTGTATTCCCTGTGGTAGCTTATGCTGTAAGTTGTCGAATCGATCTATGATTTTATTCGAGACTCGTAATATATATACTATAGAGGCTGATTGTTCGTACTTTTATCTTTAACAACAACCCTTTCACTCGGGCTACATGCAGCTACTACCATCTATTTTATTATATCCTTGTATATGTCACTCTTTGAGGCTTTCATTCATCCTTTTCGGGCCCTATGTGCATTGGTCAAGCGTAATATTTGACGATGCGCTCTTATAACTTCTGGCGTATACTTTTCGGTGTTTGACGTTTTTGATAATAAACTCTAATAAACCAGGAGTCCTTTCATATTGCTTATCCTCAACTCTTAATGAATTCTCAGTTAAATGTATTGGGTGTTCATCTAACATATATGGTTCCATCTTGCTGACCCTGTATGTTCTGTCGATCTCAGCATTACTGTAACGATAAATGAAATCAGTAACAGCATTTAATCCTTCATCTTCTGCTTCCTAGTTTCTGCCTCCTTCCATAGTGCATGACAGCCCTTTAGCACTGTCAGTTAGCTGCTTAAACGTTTCTAGGAGAGAAGCAGACCTCGTTTAAACTACTCTAATTTTAACAGTAGCAACTTCTGTCGAATAGCCTTCTGTGCCGCGATAACTTTACGCTTTGTCGACGGCATGCTGCGGTATACTAAACCATGTTTGAGACAGTTTAGAGCTTTTGTATACTTTGAGGCTACTGGTGATCATGGGAGTCAAGTGCCTTCGTTAGCACCTTCATATATCCGCACATATCTGTTAGTTTTGCGCTGATTTCTTCAGTTTTTTGCTGACGTTTAGTTAAAAACACTGTATTTTAGCATTCAACACCTCGACATTTGTAGCCCCTCCTCGATAAGACTTTCTAGTTCCATTAATTAAGCTTTAAATTCAGACTGTTCTGTTTGAAACTAATGATGATGTTCACATTATTCTGGACAAGCTACTTCGCGATCCTTGAGTATGTCACGCTCAAATAAAATGTAATGACTTGCATGTGGCGACCAAAGCAGAAATATCTGTGGATTTCATCGTGGTTTTACTCTTTGACGGCATCAAATACTAATATGCTGTTTGGCTTTACTTTTTCTGGTGGTGGAATATCACTGCCTTCGCTGAACGTCTGGTATGTTACTACCTCAGTGTTATGTAAAATCTCCTGCAATCGCGGATATTTTGGCTGAAACAGAGATTTTGATAAAATATATACATGCATACATGATCGAAGCGGTCTCCCTCAGAATTTGTTAATAGTGATAGAACAAGATAAGTTTTCCCAGTGCCCCAAGGCCAAATAACTAAACTTCATGTAATATTGGGATGTAATAAACCATTCGTCTTGTTCTTCTGGTTTCCAGCTTCATCATTGTAGAACCAGACGCTTACTAAAAGGCGCCTGTGGTGAGGTTGTTAGGTTGTTTCGTTCACTGGATCATGGACGTAACTGTTCATTTTCGTTGTAATGCAGGGGGTTTTATACACTCTTACATATAGCCGGGTATATAAACTAATTAAATCAGGTCGTGGTTCAGTGCCCACCTCAGGTAATGTCGGGTAGACCGCTCGTCTGGTGCAAGTCTTTCGATTTGACGCCACTTCGGCGACTTGCACGTCGATGGGGGTGAAATGATGATAATTAGGACAACACAACACCCAGTCCCCGAGCGGAGAAAATCTCCAACCCAGCCGGGAATCGAACCCGGGCCCTTAGGATTGACATTCTGTCGGGCTGACCACTTTTTTTTTTTCATTTTGTTCGTTATTGATCGTTGTGTTTGGTCGTTGCGGACGTCGCAAGACATCCTGTTCAAGTTCGGTGGTTGATCCTTCCACTCAGTTTTTTATTACAGAGGCCAACCGGCTCTCTGACCGAACCCGCTGAGCTACCGTGCCGGCACTGTCTTATCAGATGAACCACTCAGCTACCGGGGGTTGACATCGGTATAGGTGTCACTGGCACCTTTGTCGACACTCTAGTTCGTGCTGTATTGTATACCTCTGCTCCTGTAAATGTGTGCATTTTCTGTTGTTAAATATTTTAAGTATACCAGAGAAGTCCCGTACAAAAATTGTATGTTCACTCAGTATCATCGTGGAAAAGTAAACGTTTCCGTGGAACAAGCCGGAAATCTGTATTTACATTTCACATAATCGACGCTGCAACAACTTCACCTCAGTTGCAAGGAAAACGCTCATTGTTAGTTAGGCTTATCAGTTTTTTCTTCCCCCCCCCCCCAATTTATTAGCATCAGCGTTAATAGTTACACTGCCTCGCAGCAGAGAGTGTTGATATATAATGTCTTGACATACTTACTCTCACAGAAGCTGGTGAACTACACTCTTGCTCATAAATTAAGGATAATGCTGATACATGGTGAAACAACGCTCTGGCGGGCGGTTTGTGGGTTTAAATTACCTCGGGGTATGACCATGCGGCGCATTTGACCTGCGGTCGTCGCACGGTGGCGCTGGCAGCAGTCAAAATGGTTCAAATGGCTCTGAGCACTATGGGACTCAACATTTGAGGTCAGCAGTCCCCTAGAACTTAGAACTACTTAAACCTAACTAACCTAAGGACATCACACACATCCATGCCCGAGGCAGGATTCGAACCTGCGACCGTAGTGATCGCGCGGTTCCAGACTGAAGCGCCTACAACCGCTCGGCCACTGCGGCCGGCGCTGACAGCAGTCCACATACGCAGAAGTGTGTTGGTGCATGTCAGAGTACGGTGCAGTGAAGAAGTGTGCAGACGTTTTCAGACGTGCTAATGGTGACTCTGAATTGAAAATGGCTCAAAGAACACATATTGATGACGTTGTGAGGGGTAGAATACTAGGGCGACTGGAGGCTGGCCAAAAACACAGCAGGTCGTAGCACGAACCCTCCGTGTGCCACAAAGTGTGACCTCAAGATTACGGCAACGATTCCAGCAGACAGGAAACGTGTCCAGGCGCTACAGTACGGGACGTCCATAGTGTATAACACCACAAGAAGACCGACATCTCACCATCAGTGCCGGCAGACAGCCACGGAGTACTGCAGGTAGCCTTGCTCGGGACCTTACCACCGCCACTGGAACAGTTGGCTCCAGACACACACTCTATAGACGACTGAACAGCCACGGTTTATTCGCCCAGAGACCTGCAAGGTGCATTCCACTGACCCCTGGTCACAGGAGAGCGCGTAAAGCCTGGTGTCAAGAACACAGTACATGGTCATTGGAACAGTGGTCCCAGGTTATGTTCACGGACGAGTCCAGGTATAGTCTGAACAGTGATTCTCGCCGGGTTCTCGTCTGGCGTGAACCATGAACCAGATACTAACTCCTTAATGTCCTTGAAACGGATCTGTATGGAGGTTGTGGTTTGATGGTGTGCGGTGGGATTATGATTGGTGCACGCACACCCCTGTATGTCTTTGACAGAGGAACTGTAACAGGTCACGTGTATCGGGACTTAATTTTGCACCAGTATATCCGCCTTTTCATGGGTGCAGCGGGTCCCACCTTCCTCCTGATGGATGAGAACGCACGGCCCCACCTACCTGCCATCGTGGAGGAGTACCTTGAAACAGAAGATATCAGGCGAATGGAGTGGCCTGCCTGTCTTCCACACCTGAACCCCATCGAGCACATTGGGATGATCTCGTTCGACGTATCACTGCACGTCTTCAAACCCCTACGACACTTCAGGAGATCCGACAGGCATTGGTGCAAGAATGGAAGGCTATACCCCAACAGCTGCTCGACCACCTGGTCCAGAGTATGCCAACCCGTTGTGCTGGCTGTGTACGTGTGCATGGTGATCATATCCCATATTGATGTAAGGGTACATGTGCAGGAAACAGTGGCGTTTTGTACCACATGTGTTTCGGGACGGTTTTTTCAACTTATCACCAATACTGTGGACTTACAGATCTGTGTCGTGTGTGTTCCCTATGTGCCTATGCTATTAGCTGCAGTTTTGTGTAGTGCCACGTTGTGTGGCACCACATTCTGCAGTTATCCTTAGTTTATGAGCATGAGTGTATTTATCAATCACTATAAATATATTTTTCGCGGCTTCTGCTATGATTATTATTACTATTATTCTTACAACATCTTCATCAGTCGTTGTCTAGACACAAATGCTGCAAGAGAATCCTATCCATGGATATTAAAAAAATCGGCAAGGTGAGTAACAAAACATAACGATGATTATAGATAGATCAATATTTACACATTTACACGTCGTACATAGTACCGTGATGTCATGGGTACGGAATTGCGACGCACGCGGAAGCGTGGGAGCAGGGTGGCGGAATTTCCAGAAGTGCAAGGGGGATGTCAGCAAAATATGACATGCATGCGAACTACAGTCGAGTTTCACTCCCACGAACGCAGAGGGGCGCTTGGGGCAGGGGATTTGATTTGATTGATTTGATTTGATTTGATTTGATTTGATTTGAAGCTAAGACAGCTTAGGTCTAACCCACCACTGCCCGCACCGAAACTGAATTTATTGTGCGGTATCGCTCCCTGTATGTCTAGTAAAGCCACCCCATGTCCTTGAATAGTGCAAGGAATCCCTTTACCAGTTTTTTGTTAGACACAAGTTCTTCAGGTCTAGATTCTGAATCTTTTGCTCCCCAATGCCATACATTCGAAGATTAGGTGTGATGCAGTTTCTTCACCCTCATCACTGATCCTACATTTAAGGTCTTCTTCCGTTATACACATTGTGTGTAGGTATTTTTTGAAATTCCCACGGCCTGTCATCGGTCCAGTCATGAGTTTGATCTCTTTCTTGTTCTATCCCAGGATTACAGAGCTTCTTTTAAAACATGGCTTGGGCATCAACACCTTACCATGATTTTGTTTATGGACCTTGGTCCAATAATCTACGTGCTGTTTCCTAAGCCATTTTCGTAGTTCTAATTTGATCATAGCCTTGGTGATTGTCAGGACAGGTTCCGGTCCAATAAATGGAGTCATTGCCCCCATCGTGGCCAATCTGACGGCTTGCTCATTGCCACAAATCCCTGAGTGGCCAGGGACCCACACTAGATTTAATCTATTGCTTCCCCCTAGCTCCACCAGAGCGCTGTGGTGGAACAGGGGTTGCTTCATGCAGAATTTGCGGAAGTGCAGTGGTGCAGGGGGAGTCATTCCCTTCTTGACCTTGGCATGTGGTGTGCAGGATATCATGATTTCTGGAATCATCTTGGAGATAATGTCACGTGCAATTGTCTCAGCTGTAATACGACACCACAGGTAAGAAATTTTTGACAGAAAATGAGTCATCGCTTTTCCCCGAGAACTCTCATTGCGCTACTACTGGTATTAATTGCGCTGTAAATGGTAATGTCCGCCACGTTCTTGTACATGGAACAGCGATACATGTAGAAATTCTGTCTGTGTTTGTTAAAAAACTGCGTTCTACCAACTGTATAACGTTTCCTGTTTCAACCACACTCCGTCAATTTGCACATGCAGATGAAACTGACTGCTGGTCACTGCACCATCCAGACACAGTTTAATGAAAACACGAGTAAACACGAGTAAACTCTCATGAACCTGGTACTCTGGGGTAAGAAATCGTCTACCGAATTCTCTAGAAAAAGTAGCAACCTTTCCATTACAAAATTTGTGCGCAAATACCATGTCGACATATTCAGTATTTGTAAATACTTGTGGCTTGCTTAAACAACATAGTTTAACTGACCAGCAGATCACAATCACAACAGCAGTTGAAAAATTCAGTTATGTAAACTCAAGCACAGCTTCACACCTTGAACTTCAAACTAAAATGACAGTCGATAAATAAACCCATATCAACTTGGCCGGCCAGTGTGGTCGAGCGGTACTAGGCACTTCAGTCTGGAACCGCACGACCACTACGGTCGCAGGTTCGAATCCTGCCTCGGACATGGATGTGTGTGCTGTCCTTAGGTTATTTCGGTTTAAGTGTTTCTAAGCTCTAGGGGACTAATGACCTCAGATGTTAAGTCCCATAGTGCTCAGAGCCATTTGAACCATATCAACTTGAGTATCAACACACAGAATGAAAACATCTCTGCAACCGGTTGTTGTCTTTAGCCAATAAAGTTTGAACAGATGTTATATGGAATATTTCATTCGAATTGATTTATACTACCACTTCCGTAACTATTTACCTATTCCTCATTTATAATAGCGTCTACTCCTCACATATGGTAGCGTTACAATTCTAAAACAAAAAAAGAAAAAAATAACGCACCACACAGGAATCATCCGAAGCGACCGAAATCGATAGATGTGATGTACATGTACAAAAAAAAATAGATGATTACAATTTCAAAATAATTGGATGATTTCTTCATGAGAAAAAGCTTCACAAACTAAGCCACTCAATAAAGCATTGGTCCTCTTGCGGCCCTTATTCAAGCAGTTATTCGGTTTGGCACTGATTGATAGTTTCTGGATGTCCTCCGGAGGGATATCGTATCAAATTCTGTCCAATTGGCACGACAGATCGTCAGAATCATTGTGGAGAGATCTGGCGACCTTACTGATCAAGGCGTGGTTTGGCAAGAGCAAAGACGAACAGGTTGGTATCCTGCCGCTGTCCAGGATGTCTCCAGGTGCGTCTTCGCCTGTCAATCGGGCTCAGTTCGGAAAGGCACTCGTCACTGGATTCCGCTCCAGTCCATGAGATTCCATGCCCCGATAATCAGCGAAGACGTGTCTGCAGATAACCCGGACAACGGTTCGATAGGAGCTTAACTGTCAACCGCCACGCTGCCCGACAACGAGGAGTAATGGCGTTGGTCATCAGATCATTTCATAGCAGGATCCCTTTGGTTGTCATCCGCAGCACTCTTACAGCGCAGCGATACGTGGACGATATGCTACGTTCCATTTTGTTGCCCTCCAAGGCAATCCAAACTGGCCTTACATTTCAGTATGATAATGCCCACCAGCACAAGGCGAGAGTTTCAGTTGGACAAACCTCATCTTGGTCAGCAAGGTCGCCGGATCTCTCCTCAATTGAGAAACTTTGAAGCATCGTGCGCAGGGCCCTCCAACCATCTCAGGATTTTGACGATCTAACGTGCCAATTGGGCAGAATTTGGTACAAATCCCTCAGGAGGACATCCAAAAACTCTATCAATGAATGCCAAGGCGAATAACTGCTTGCATAAGGGTCAGAGGTGGATTCATACAGTATTGACTTGCTCAATTTGTGAAGTTCTTAGTCTTGAACAAATCATCCTGTTTTTCTGAAATTATAATTTTCTTTTTTTAGTGTATTCGGCTTCTACAAAGTTTGCCATTTTGCTCCTCCGCCTCTCCTTCTCAGAGCATGAAATGAGCCCTGAGAGCTACGTTTATCTTTCCTATCAGCCATAATTCAAATGGTTCAAATGGCTCTGAGCACTATGGGACTTAATATCTGAGGTCATAAGTCCGCTAGACTTAGAACTATTTAAACCTAACTAACATAAGGATATCACACACATCCATGCCCGAGGCAGGATTCGAACCTGCGACCGTAGCAGCAGCGCCGTTCAGGACTGAAGGGCCTAAAACCGCTCGGCCACAGCGGCCGGCTCAGCCATAATTCAGCTTACTCTTTCCACTCCTTCCATGGATATGCAAAATCACTGATTACAAGTAATAGTGTACAATCTTTCGTTTCCCACCGGGATAGGTATCTATTTACTAGGTTAACCGTAGGTTTGAAGTTAAGTTCAACCAGTACAATAGTTCGCATTACTATAAAAATGATTTCTATTTGTTTCATACGTTGAAGGTAATCATTTTACTTTTGATTTATTTAAGACTGTTAGCAATATATCCATGGTTTTTTTTTCAACAAATAACAAATCACATCCAAAAACAGCATCTTTTCTACACATCTCAAGGTTAAGCTACTACAACAACAATTATGGACCGGTAAATTTTATCCATATGCTAAGCAAGCGGTAAAGGAAATCAAGGAGAAACTTAGACATGGAGCGAAAGTTCAGGGAGGAGAAATAAAAAGTTTGAGGCCTACGGATGAAGCTGTAATTTTGTTCAAAATGGTTCAAATGGCTCTGAGCACTATGGGACTCAACATCTTAGGTCATAAGTCCCCTAGAACTTAGAACTACTTAAACCTAACTAACCTAAGGACATCACACACACCCATGCCCAAGGCAGGATTCGAACCTGCGACCGTAGCAGTCCCGCGGTTCCGGACTGCAGCGCCAGAACCGCTAGACCACCGCGGCCGGCTTGTAATTTTGTCATAGGCAGTGCAGTACTTGGAAGAGTAATTGAACGGTATGGATAATGTCTTCAAAAGAGTTTAAAAGAGGAAAATAGACGAAAGTAAAACAAGGGTAGAGGAATGTAATCGAGTTAGATCAGTCGGTGCTGCTGAGAAAAATTAGATGAGGAAATGAGAGTCTACAGGTAGTAACTGAGTTTTGGCCACCACATTCTGCAATTATCCTTAGTTTATGAGCATGAGTGTATTTATCAATCGCTGTAAATATATTTTTCGCGGCTTCTGCTGTGATTATTATTACTATTATTCTTACAACATCTTCATCAGTCGTTGTCTAGACACAAATGCTGCGAGAGAATGCTATCCATGGATATTAAAAAAATCGACAAGGTGAATAACAAAACATAACGATGATTATAGATAGATCAATATTTACATATTTACACTTCGTACGTAGTACTGTGATGTCATGGGTACGGAATTGCGACTCATGCGGAAGCGTGGGAGCAGGGTGGCGGAATTTCCAGAAGTGCAAGGGGGATACAGGAAGTAAGGGTGCTGATGTCAGCAAAATATGACATGCATGCGAACTACAGTCGAGTTTCACTCCCACGAACGCAGAAGGGCGCTTGGGGCAGGGGATTTGATTTGATTTGATTTGAACAGGGAAGATAAGACAGCTTAGGTCTAACCCACCACTGCCCGCACCGAAACTGAATTTATTGTGCGGTATTGCTTCCTGTACGTCTAGTAAAGCCACCCCATGCCCTTGAATAGTGCAAGGAATCCCTTTACCAGTTTTTTGTTGGACACAAGTTCTTCAGGTCTAGTTGTCCCGAAGATTCTGAATCTTTTGCTCCCCAGTGCCGTACTAGACCACGAAACGCTTAGGAAAGCTCTTGTTTGACGTGACCCACCACGAATTCTTCTCCTGCGCTAACCGCTTCATCTCGGAGTAGCACTTCATCCTCAGTTACTTGTTTGCTACATTCCAGTTTCTGTCTTCCATACAGTTTTTACTCTCTGCAGCTCCCTCTAGTTCCATGATGATTATCCTCTGATGCTTTAAACACAGGCTTTCATCCTGCCCTTCTTCCTGTCAGGGTTTTCCACATGTTCCTTTCTTCGCCGATTCTTTGGAGACCCTCTTCATTTCTGACCTTATCAGTCCACTTAATTCTTAACATTCTTCTGTAGCACCACACCTCAAACACTTCGATTCTCTTCTGATCTTGTTTTCCCGTAGCCCATGATTCAGTACCATACAATGCTGTGCTCCAAACGTACCGGGCAGTTGTAATTAAACTGATGGTGGTCCAGGCACTACAGGTGGGGCTGAGTACATCACAGGACGCTGAAACATCTTAGGTGTGTTCATTAATTGGTGCGTTCCCGGAGTACGCCGAAAAAGATGATAGTTTCACTTTGCCGAACCATGTGAATATTGGCGCTGTAATCAATCAGAATTTGATGCGGGCAAAGGGAAAGCAGAGGAACGATCAAACACATGAGAACAGTGGTTCTGGCAGGTTTATTAGGTTATGGTTACAAGATACTACATGTGTTCAACATGGTCTCCCGAGACACAAACATGTTTCATGAGTAACAAGGTATGGTCGATAGCTGCTCGCAGGATATCCAGTGCAATCAGAGCAATATGTCATCGTAATCTATCCTACAGAAAGAGTCCTTATACAGCCCTGATAGACACGATCTATCAGATATCCTCCCAATCAGAAATCACATGGATTTATGTTGGGATATGTGGAAGGCCACACGTATTGAGATTGCCTAGAGATGATGCGGTCGTCACCGAAGGCTTCTAGAAGGAAATATTTCACCTGGCAAGCGATATGTGGCGTCGCCCCATCTTGCATGAAAAAAGTGGTGCGGACACAGCTGCGTTGTTGCAATGCTGGAATCACGTTTTGCACAAAGAGGTTCTTATATGGTGCAGTTGTCACTGAATACCTAACAGGTCCGCGGGGTGTCATCTCCTCGAAGAAATCGGATGCCAATGGACGAGCTTGTGATACTATACTACACAGTCACGCAAGTTATGTTCCTGTATGCCATGTGGTGGAGTAGAACCTCATATGTGACAGTTCTGTACTTTCATGGCACCGTGCAGAGTAAAATATGCCTCGTTCATCCAAAGAATATTCCCTGGCCACAGATCATCCATTTCCGTGCATTCCACAAAAAGGAAGGACAAAGTCACGGGCTTGTAGCTTATCTTGGGGCTTCATTTGGTGCACATTCTGAATCATGTAGGGATACCAGAGAAAAATGCGCCGCAAAATTGTTATGGCGTAAAGCGCCGACACGCCAATCGGGAACGATAGAGAAGAGATTGCTGTGAGAAGACGTCAGCCAATCGTACTGTGACCGACCCCTCTCCAGGACGACAACATGAGAATGGTGACCCCTATGCGAAGAGGACATTAAGTGCTGCGCCCGACTGTTCACAGCCCAGTTCTACAGCAGCTTCAAGACTAGCAACTTGGAGAGGAGCGTCAACTCTAATCACTTGCTTGTACAGTCTATGGGACGTGGGAATTGTTATACTGAAGAGATTTCTTATTTCGTCTGTCGCCCTTTGCTTGCAACACATCTGTGTACCACAGAGTTAAGTATTGTACGTTTTCATTTTGTAATAAAACTCATTAATACGATTTGTTTGAAAGCTGTCTAGCGACCCGAGAAAGAAGGTTTCCAAGACACCCCATCTTTGATGACTAAGTTGGATTTAACAATTGGCGACGAGAGGTCAAGGGATCTCATAGCGGCAACCCAGTGCCTGGATGCCACAGTTTTTGTGGGCTTTTGTGTTTTGCTGTCGCCTTAATTCTACCTTGTCTTTTCTTGGCAGGGGTCAAGGGTGTGTTTACATGTTTTAACAGTGTCTTTTCTATTCAGTGTTTTCAGGTTTTTTTTTTTTTTCAAGCGATAGATGCAATGCAGTTAACACCGATGTTTCAGTTTCAGACCCAGTAGATTGTCACACTGCTACACACGGTACAGCAGCTCCTCACCAATCAAGCCACCAATATAGTGCAACAGGCAACAACCGTAGCTCTGAGTAGCTCGAGTGGTCCCAACAGTATGAAGCCCATGTAATTCCTCACAACATTACAGGTACTGTGGAACAACATTACTTTTTGTCAACAATAGAAATTGCAGTCTTTCATCCTATTCACAAATTGTTCCCTAAAACAACTCCGAGTGAACTTTCCTATAATCAGGTTGTAGATTCGTTAACTATTATGACCAACAAGTGAATGTGGAGGAAGCTAGGTTCAAATGTGAGTGAAGTCTTATGGTACTTAACTGCTAAGGTCATCAGTCCCTAAGCTTACACACTACTTAACCTAAATTATCCTAAGGACAAACACACACATCCATGACCGAGGAAGGACTCGAACCTCCGCCAGGATGAGTCACACAGTCCATCACTGCAGCACCTTGGGCCGACCGGTGTGGCCGAGCGGTTCTAGGCGCTACAGTCTGGAACCGCGCGACCGCTACCGTCGCAGGTTCGAATCCTGCCTCAGACATGGATGGGTGTGATGTCCTGAGGTTAGTTAGGTTTAAGTAGTTCTAAGTTCTAGGGGACTGATGACCTCAGAAGTTAAGTCCCATAGTGCTCAGAGCCATTTGAACCATTTTTTTTTGCAGCGCCTAAGACCGCTCGGCTAATTCCGTTCGTCAGGAAGCTAGGTACCAATTCTTTCATTACAATAAAAGGTCAGAACAAACGTATCATGAATGGGTAACAGATTTGCAGGGTATGATGAGGAAATGCAAATTCAAATGTGCTTGTGGTGTTTTATATTCTGATGAAATGTTGCATGATGCCGGCCGGAGTGGCCGAGCGGTTAAAGGCGCTCCAGTCTGGAACCGCACGACCGCTACGGTCGCAGGTTCGAATCCTGCCTCGGGCATGGATGTGTGTGCTGTCCTTAGGTTAGTTAGGTTTAAGTAGTTCTAAGTTCTAGGGGACTTATGACCACAGCAGTTGAGTCCCATAGTGCTCAGAGCCATTTGAACCATTTTTTGTTGCATGATGCAATCATGGACAATGTAACTTGGTTCAAATGGCTCTGAACACTATGGGACTTAACTTCTGAGGTCATCAGTCCCCTAGAACTTAGAACTACTTAAACCTAACTAACCTAAGGACATCACACACATCCATGCCCGAGGCAGGATTCGAACCTGCGACCGCAGCGGCCGCGCGGTTCCAGACTGTAGCGCCTACAATGTAACTTATGTCTAACTTAGAGAACAGATTCTGAAACAGTTAGATCCATCATTTCAACATGTAGTGCAAATACTAGATCAGTATGACTCAGGTGGCATGTCGGCTGATAAATATGAGCAGTCACCAATTTGTTGGGTTGAGTCATCCCATGCTCGCGACTGGCCCATTAGGCAGCAACAGCCCACAGGCGCCACGCTGCGTAAACAGTTCCCTACACAGGCAAACAGAATTAAGTCACGCCCTCAGTGCTCTTCACAGCACAAATGCCAAGTCTGCCCGTCTTTAAAAGAGCAGTGATATGCTTATGGCAAGAAAGGTCATATACAATTCATATATTTGCAATGGAACAAACATAAGACTTCTGCCCACTCACAAAAATCTATTCACAAGGCCCATGTAATCAATGCAGTGTATTCAAAGCCTGCTGCAGGCATTAGCGAAACTGGCAATCAAACAGTTTATTCAGTGCTATGCCAGTCCAACAAACCTTTTGTTCATATGCATATTAGTGGAAAATGTGTGAAATTTCAGGTGGACATGGATGCCTCTCTTACATTGCTGAATCCTAACACATATGAACTGTTAGGCTCCCCTGCACCTGTCTAAAATTAGCACACATCTGACAGCTTGTAATGGACAAGACATTCCCATTCTCAGAAAATGTAGTTTTCCTGCCATGTATCGCTCACACACACAAACTGCGACTTTAACCGTGCTACAATCACATAACTGTGAGAACATATTTGGCCTTGATTCATTTGATTTGCTTGGCTTTAAAATTCAAGACAATGTGTTGTCAGTGACTGCATTCAATGCCAAAGACAGTGTAGCTAGTTTGCTGAAAGAATTTTCTGAACTCTTTACTGAAGGTTTAGGCATGGCTAACAATTTTGTTGCACACCTTACTATGAAATACAATGCTGAGCCGAAATTTTGCCAGGCCAGAACTGTTCCCATTGCATTACGGAACAAAGTCGCTACTGAACCAAAAGAATTGCAAGACAGCTGAGCTATTGCGCCCATACAAGCTAGTCAGTGGGCAAGTCCACTGGTTTTGCTCCCCAAACCTTCAAAAATTCAGGTCGCATTCGCCTCTGTGTTGACTTTAAGTGTACAGTCCACCCACAAACTATGATTGATACTTACCCATTGCCATGCCCAGAGGATCTCATGGACAAATTAGGCGTTGGTCGCTACTTTTCAAAAATTGATTTGTGCGATGCATATCTTCAAGTACCAATAAATGAATGATCTCAAAAAGTGTGTGTTGTGAACACTCATTTGGGCTTGTTTAAATATTTGCGTTTGCCTTTTGGCAGTGCTTCCAGACCCGCCATTTTCCAATGGTATTTCGAACAGCTGACTGCTCAACTAACAAAGTGTTGAAACTATTTGGACGAGATTGTCGTAAAAGGTCGTACATCTGAAGAACACATTGCAAAGTTGCGTGCTTTCTTTCGTGTGTTATCTGATGCAGGACTAAAGCGTAGGCTGGACAAGTGTGATCTTTTTAAACCTGATTTGCAGCACCTTGGTCATGCCATAAACAGTTAACGTGTACATCCTCTTCAGTCACACTTTTTAATCACACATGACCTGCCAGTTCCTCGTAGTGTCACGGAACTGCAGTCAATCTTAGAGAAAATGAGCTATTATATTCGGCTCATACCGAATGCTGCACAAATCGCAGCTCCATTGCATCGCTTGCGTCGCAAGAACGTCCCCTTTGTTTCGACAGATGAGTGCCAAAATGCTTTTCAAAAGCTTAAAGATGCATTTCTCAGTGATCGATACTTGATTCACTTTGATCCTGAAATACCAGTCGTTGCAAGTTGCAAGTTGCCTCTTAGGGAATCGGTGCAATGCTTTCACACAGATTTGGTGTTAAAGACAGGCCTACTGCTTTCGCATCAAAAGTTTGTTCCAAAGCTCAGTGTAACAGTTCACAAATAGAGAAACAGCGATTGGCTATTGTGTATGATGTCACCAAATTCCGCCACTATTTGTACGGCAGTAAATTCTACTTAGTAACAGATCACGAGCCATTCCCGTCCTCCTTTCATCCGATGAAGCCGGTTCCTGTACGAACAACCCAAAAATTGCAAAGTTGTGCTTTGTTGTTGCCTCAATAGCAATACGAGATTGTGTATCATCCGACAGCTTATCATGGTAATGCGGACGCACTTTCATGTCTTCCGATTGGCACTGATACAGACCCTGACGCTTCTGTTGCATCTTGCTGTCATATCGATACTCAGGATTCGGAATTGCTTCAATCCTTTCCTCTGAACTACAGGAAAATTGCACAGGGCACGGAAGCTGATTCAGATTTGAACATTTTGCTGAAATATATGTTCACACCTTGGCCTCGCTCATTGCATAGCATGAAGAACTCTGTAGTGCGCCGATACTTTGCACGTCGGCATAGCCTCGCATTGCAGCAAGATGTGATTCTTCTTCAGGATGACAGTGGACAGTCACGCGTATTGATCCCTAAAGCTTTTCAAAAAGAAGTGTTGCAGTTACTTCAATAAGGACACTGGGGGATTCTTCGAACGATACAGTTGGCGCGTCGACACTGTACCTGGCAGCATATGGACACCCAACTAGAACAGATGACGTCACAGTGTGGAGCTTGTGCGGAAAATCAGTGTGCTCCGACATAAAAATTCTCTGCTTGGCCAAAGTAGTAATCACAATAACAACACTCGACAACGTCACGTAGCACCATTCAGGCGTTGTTCTCTAGTTTTTGCCTCGAACGTTTGCCTGAAGTCATAGTGTCGGATAACGGCCCTCAAAATGGTTCAAGTGGCTCTAACCACTATGAGACTTAACATCTGAGGTCATCATTTCAAAAAAAATGGTTCAAATGGCTCTGAGCACTATGGGACTTAACATCAGTGGTCATCAGTCCCCTAGAACTTAGAACTACTTAAACCTAACTAACCTAAGGACATCACACACATCCATGCCCGAGGCAGGATTCGAACCTGCGACCGTAGCAGCAGCGGAGTTCTGGACTGAAGCGCGTAGAACCGCTCGGCCACAGCGGCCGGCAACAGCCCTCAGTTCACGTCAGATGAATTTGAAACATTCTGTGAACGCAATGACGTACAGCATCTAACTGTTCCACCGTTACAGCCACAGTCAAACGGCGAAGCGGAACGTTTTGTCAGAACCTTCAAGCAGCAGATAGCCAAACTTCGCACCGCCCACACCAGGGATCAAGCATTGCAACTGTTTCTCGCCTCTTATCGTTCGCATCTATGAGATGGCCCATCGCCGGCGGAATTGCTTCACCGCCGCCGTTATCGGACACTGCTCCACCTACTCCACCCTCATCAGCATCCGGCGCCGAAGGAAGGCCGCAAGTATATCTTCGCGCCACATGATTTGTGTTTTCCAGGGCTTTTAGCGGCAGCAGACGGTGGGCGCGAGGCGAGGTCCTTCTTCGACTTGGAGTATGCATGTATCTCATTTCAGGCCCAGACAGATCACAACGCCGACGTCACAATCAAATTCGCCACTGTCACATGCACGGTGATTCTTCTGTCTCTCTTCTCCCAGATTCACTGGAGAACGGCGCGGCCACAGCAGCCCCCAGAGGGTGACATCACGACACAGTGGGGCCAACCCCATGGAGACGGAGCCTTCGCCTCCTCTGCCTCCTCTCGTCCTACCGATGGAGCTGGACCCGTCCACGCCGCAACAGCCGACGCATTCGACATCTGGGTATGAGCCTCAGGTGGTGGACACGTACCCCTTGGTCGTTTTCCAGGGCCCGTTTCCACCAGAGCACAGGCTGGATGGCGGGGTATGTCTGGATGTCTGACGTCCCCAGCAGCCATAGCTTCCAGTCCATCGCGCTTCTGATTCCCCTCCTGTTGTCATGCTCCCTATACGACGACAGTCAAAATGGTTCAAATGGCTCTGAACACTATGGGACTTAACTTCTGAGGTCATCAGTCCCCTAGAACTTAGAACTACTTAAACCTAACTAACCTAAGGACATCACACACATCCATGCCCGAGGCAGGATTCGAACCTGTGACCGTAGCGGTCACGCGGTTCCAGACTGAAGCGCCTAGAACCGCACGGCCACACCGGCCGGCCGTCGACAGTCATTGGCTTTGGGAGACGGGGGGGGGGGGGGGTGTCGGGGGAGGAATGTTACAGTGTAAAGTGAAGCGCTGGCACGCCAGTCGGAAACGACAGAGAAGAGATGGCTGTGAGAAGATGTCAGCCAATAGCATGCTGACCGACCCCTCTGCAGGACGACAACACGACAAACGATCCCTATGCAAAGAGGACATAAGCACGCCCGACTGGTCGCGGACAGATACGGCTCCTTTACACCTCCCGCAAGCTTCATCCTCCCCACTCGCTTGTCTCTCCCATCCTCTCCCGCCCCAACCCACTGCCACGCTTGTATTCTTGCATCCCACCTGCTCTCCATCTTCACTCTCCACACCCTTGCCCGAGGTGGCTTCCGCCAACTCCCCCTTCCTGATGATGTCCTCGTTCCGTCCCTATACCCCTACTATCATATTTAATCCTCCCCTTCTTTTCCTTCCCCTTTTCCTGCAGGGCCCCCTCTCTCCTTCCCACCTCCCTTTCTCCCTCCCCCCTCCTCTCTCCCAGTTCTCCCACCTCCTCCCGCCCTCTCCCTGGGCTTCCACATCCCACCACACCCTCTCCCCTCCCCCTCCCTTCTTCTCTTCCACTCCATCCTCCTCACTTCCCTCCTACCCTCCCCTATTCCCTGTGGCAGGCCGCCCCCCTCTTTTGTGCAAAAGTGTGTCTAGTGCGCCGAAGATCGTCACCCATATGCTGCAGTGCTCTCTTCGTCTACGTGCGTCGGTGTTTCTTCTTCAGTGCTCCTTCGTTCGCGTGTGAAACTGTTTGTCTCATTTGTGTGCAGTGCTGAACTTACTTGTACCACCAGTGACTTCCGCGAACGGCTTCTTTTCGCTTCTTATGTAAGTCTCCTGTTTTTACCATTCATGTACGTCTGTTTTTCTATCTCTGTGTTTTTTATCTGTTAATCTGTGGCCGAAGAGCGGCGCAGATAGGCTGCTGCCGGCCCACCTTTTGTAAGGTGTTGAAATAACAATAAAGTAAATAAAAAAAAACTGGTCGCGGCCCAGTTCTACAGCAGCTTCAAGACTACCAAGTTGGATAGGAACGTCAACTCTAATCACTTGCTTGTACAGTCTATGTAACACGGACTTGGGAGTTGTTTTACTGAAAACATTTCTTATTTTCTCTGTCGCCCTTTGCTTGCAACACATCTGTGTAACACAAAATTAAGTATCGCATTTTTTTCATTTTGTAATAAAACTCATTAATACGATTTGCTTGAAAGTTGTCTAGCGACCCGAGAAAGCAGGTTTCCTAGACACCCCATGTTTTATGACTAGGCGGGATTTAACAAATATCTTTTGAACTGTTGACAAGAGGAGAGACAATTTCCATGACACAGTTTGAGCACTGGCGACAATATCTGAGACATGTGCTGCACGATCGGCTATAGTCACAGCAACTGTATCAACAACTGCCGTGGGAATAACCCGCCTCTCTCTGCCTGCTGCACCACCTAATTCACCTGTTTCTTCAAATTATTGATGGTATTCTATAGCCTAATTGTTGAATGGGGCCTCTTCGCAGCCGTTTCTGCAATGCAGCACTGCTATTGCTGCCGTTCTGATAAAAACAACTTTACCAGCAATGCACGGTCTTTCTTCCCAAAAACAATTGTTTCGTACTGAAAGCTTCAACTTTCTTAATCCTTTACACCAACAGCCACTTCACGAAAGGAATCAACACACATCGCCAAGCGGCAAATTGCATACTGACGTCAAAACACATTCTGGCTGTTTACAGGGCCATATTTCACCTGCTTTTCCGTTATTGTCTACATTTATTTTTCCTTGTCGTTCATTACATTATCACTCCATTTTTTCGTGTTTCCAGACTGTGTTAATAGATAGATTACAGAATCTATTATATTCTTTTACAATTATGATCATTTATCACATATACAACAACTAATGAGACGGTACTAACGAACGCGATTATTTTCCCTTTTTCTCATTACTATGACTCGTTTCTTTACGTGAAAACTGGCACTCTGTGCCAGCGTCTACGTAATCTGTGGGAGAGATGCCAACGGTCACTAGGTTGCGTCCTCATTCCAAGATTTGTCACTAGATGGAACTGGTATGCCATAAGCGCACAGTATATATGTTTCCAGAGAATAACAAAAATATAAAAGTAACTTAAAAAAAAGCAATGCATCTAACACGTATTGCTTTGAAGGACGACAGCCAACATTGACATTAACAAGAAGATACTACTTACATGTAAATAAAGAGTTTTAAATTTCTTACCTCTCCTGGGGTAACTTACACAAGATAATGCGCTTTCGTAGAATCAACAGTTGCTGTGGTTCGAGAGAAATTCGAGAGAAAAACTGCATAGGTCCAAGAAGTCACTTTAATTTTTTTATAAACGCAGTAATAGTTTAATTACTGTTGTTGTGTGATCTTTTGTGATCGGCTGCAAAAACTAATGAATGTTCAACCAGGCGTTGACTTCCCTGAAATAAAGGCACAAAGCTAATGACATTTTTTCTTGTTTGTTAAAGGACTTAATAAATATTCAGAATTATTAATTGTATACTGAGTGGATGCATTGTTTAAAAATGCATTCCTAATCGTATCATTTTATGGCCTCGTCATTACTCTTGTGCTCGTTTCGTTATTACCTTCTTTTAGAAGAGACGGATGTCATTTATTCAGGAATCATTATTTTTAAAATATTGTAAACTTAAATACTTTTGTGAGGTAACCAAGACTAAAGATCAGAAAGGAAAACTTCTTTAGATAATTTATCGAGGAGAATACTTGAGTAGTTGTGGTACAATGTCTGTCGTCACGTCTCTAGCAACTGTGGACAGAAACCAGGAATCTACTGCCCATCCCTGTTTCCCTACCGGCCAGGAAGTTGCTCTCACCTGGCATGCTTCGTCTCCGGACTGCGGAGACAGCGATCTTCTTTACCTGCTTCATCTGTTTCGCCGCCTAAATTGATGATGTATTTAAAGAAATGGGAACAGTGGGAAAGTTACAGATCAGTAATGGCCAGTAATAGAAAATGGCTGTGAGCACTATGGGACTTAACATCTGAGGTCATCAGTCCCCTAGAACGTAGAACTACTTAAACCTAACTAACCTAAGGACATCACACACATCCATGCCCGAGGCAGCATTCGAACCTGCGACCGTAGCGGTCGCGTGGTTCCGGACTAAAGCGCCTAAACCGCTCGGCCACAGCGGTCGGCCATTAATTGAAATTAACACTAATTATATCGAAATATAATACATAAATGTGAGTGGTCCTGTTTCATCGAGTCCCCACAGTTCTAAGTAAGTTGGAAAGCTGCCACATTCCTATGGGACAAGTACTGAAATAGAAGACATATCAAGACACAATGGGAACTAAATAAGAATGTGCCCAGTCCCTAGAGGGAAAGAGAATTAGTGAACAGGGATAAATTCAGAAAAAGCATGATGTCAGCCATGAGTTCCGAAATATGATCACAGAGAGGGGCAGTACGATGGAGCTTACTATTAGTGCAATCATGTTGTCGGATGCTTGTGGTGCAAACGGAGTGATTTGTACAATAGCAACCAGTATAGTTGCTGCAAGCGTCCTATCGCAAAACACGTTCATCAAAATGGACTTCCTTCGCACAAGGCTGCTCTCAAGGTAATGGAAGACAATACCTATGTTTCAAAATGGCAGCAACTTCCACGATATTATCCTCGATGTGAAGACATCCAGGACATAAAGTTCTTTGAGACCGAGAAGATAACTTACACGATTCAGCACAGTTTTAGAAAGCTTCACTTGTGTGAAACTTGGCTGGCCCTTTTCTCACATGATTTACGGCGAACTACGGATGAAGGGTAACAGGCAGATTCCACATTTCAAGATTTTCCGAAAAACATTTGACACAGTGCCCAGCTACAGGCTGTTAACGAACGTACGAGCATATGAAATAGTTTCTCAGATATATGAGTGGCTCGAAGACTTCTCTACTTGTAGAACGCAGTGTGTTGTCCTCGACGGTGAGTGTTCATCAGAGACAAGGGTACCGTCGGGAGTGTCCCAGGGAAGTGTGATAGGACCTCTACCACTTCCTGTACGCACAAATGATCTGGAGGACAGGGTGGGCAGCAATGCACGGTTATTTGTTGATGATGCTGTGGCGCACGGTAAGGTGTCGAAGCTGAGTGACTGTAGAAGGGTACAAATTGATTTGTAAATGTATAAAAATACACTACTGGCCATTAACATTGCTACACCAAGAAGAAATGCAGGTGATAAACGGGTATTCATTGAACAAATATATTATACTAGAACTGACATGTGATTACATTTTCACGCAATTTGGATGCATAGATCCTGAGAAATCAGTGCCCAGAACAACCACCTCTGGCCGTAATAACGGCCTTGATACGCCTGGGCATTGAGTCAAGCAGAGATTGGATGGCGTGCACAGGTACAACTGCCCATGCAGCTTCAACACGATACCACAGTTCATCAAGAGTGGTGGCTGGCATATTGTGACGAGCCAGTTGCTCGGCCACCATTGACCAGACGTTTTCAATTGGTGAGAGAGCTGGAGAATGTGCTGGCCAGGGCAGCAGTCGAACATTTTCTGTATCCAGAAAGGGCCGCACAGGACCTGCAACATGCGGTCGTGCATTATCCTGCTGAAATGTAGGGTTTCGCAGGGATCAAATGAAGGATAGAGCCACGGGTCGTAACACATCTGAAATGTAACATCCACTGTTCAAAGTGCCGTCAATGCGAACAAGAGGTGACCCAGATGTGTAACCAATGGCATCCCATACCATCACACCGGGTGATACGCCAGTATGCCGATGACGAATACACGCTTCCAATGTGCGTTCACCGCGATGTCGCCAAACACGGATGCGACCATCATGATGCTGTAAACAGAGCCTGGATTCATCCGAAAAAATGACGTTTTGCCATTCGTGCACCCAGGTTCGTCGTTGAGTACACCATCGCAGGCACTCCTCTCTGTGATGCAGCGTCAAGTGCAACCACAGTCATGGTCTCCGAGCCGATAGTCCATGCTGCTGCAAACGTCGTCGAACTGTTCGTGCAGGTCGTTGTTGTCTTGCAAACGTCCCCATCTATTGACTCAGGGATCGAGACGTTGCTGCACGATCCGTTACAGCCATGTGGATAAGATGCCTGTCATCTCGACTGATAGTGATACGAGGCCGTTGGGATCCAGCACGGCGTTCCGTATTACCCTCCTGAACCCACCGATCCCAAATTCTGTTAACAGTCATTGGATGTCGACCAACGCGAGCAGTAATGTCGCGATACGATAAACCGCAATCGCGATAGGCTACAATCCGACCTTTATCAAAGTCGAAAACGTGATGGTACGCATTTCTCCTCCTTACACGAGCAATCGCAACTAATTTCACCAGGCAACGCCGGTCAACTGCTGTTCGTGTATGAGAATTCGGTTGGAAACTTTCCTCATGTCAGCATGTTGTAGGTGTCGCCACCTGTGCCAACCTTGAGTGAATATTCTGAAAAGCTAATCATTTGCATATCCCAGCATCTTCTTCCTGTCGGTTAAATTTCGCGTCTGTAGCACGTCTTCTTCGTGGTGTAGCAATTTTTATGGCCAGTAGTGTATAAGTTAACACGGATGACTAGGAAAAACCAACCTCCAGCGTTTGGATAGAGCATTTGTAATGTTCTGCTTGACACAGTGGTGTCGTTTAAGTGTCTGGGCATAAGGCTGCAAAGCGATATGAAATGAAACGAGCGTGTGAGGACTATGGTAGGGGACGTGAATGACAGTCTTTGGTATATTGGAAGAAATTTTGGAAAGTATGGTCCATATATAAAGGCGACCGCTTATAGGACGCTAGTACGACCTGTTCTTAAGTACTGCTCGAGCGTTTGGGATCAGCACCGGGTCAGATTAAAGTAAGACATTGAAGCAATTCGGGCGGGCTGCTAGATTTGTTACCGGTAGGTTCAAACAAAACTCAAATATTACGGAGATGCTTCCGGAACTCAAATCGAAATACCTGAAGGGAAGGCGATGTTCTTTCCGAGGTACACTATTGGGAAAGTTTAGAGAACTGGCACATGAAACTGACTGCGGAACCATTCTACTGCCGCCAACATACATTTCGCATTAGGAGCACGGAGATAAGATACGAGACACTAGGGCTAGTAGGGAAGCATGAACCGTGGACTATGGACCTTGCCGTTGGTGGGGAGGCTTGCGTGCCTCAGCGATACAGAAAGCGGTGCAACCACAACGGAGGGGTATCTGCTGAGAGGCCAGACAAACGTGTGGTTCCTGACGAGGGGCAGCAGCCTTTTCAGCAGTTGCAGGAGCAACAGTCTGGATGATTGAGTGATCTGGCCTTGTAACACTAACGAAAACTGCCTTACTGTACTGGTACTGCGAACGGCTGAAAGCAAGGAGAAACTACAGCCGTAATTTTTCCCGAGGGCATGCAGCTCTACTGTAAGGTCAAATCATGATGGTGTCCTCTTGGGTGAAATATTCCGGAAGTAAAATAGTCCACCATTCGCATCTCCGGGAGGGGATTGCTCAGGAGGACGTCGTTATCAGGAGAAACGAAACGCGTTCTACAGATCGGAGCGGGGAATGGCAGGTCTCTTAATCGGGCAGGTAGGTTAGAAAATTCAAAAAGGGAAATGGATAGGTTAAAGTTAGATATAGTGGGAATTAGAGAAGTTTGGTGGCAGATAGAACAAGACTTTTGGTCAGGTGAATACAGGGTTATAAATACAAAATCAAATAGGGGTCATGCAAGAGTAGGTTTAATAATGAATAAAAAATAGGAGCGCAGGTAAGCTATTACGAACAGCATAGTGAACGCATTATTGTAACCAAGACAGACACGAAGCCCACGCCTACCGCAGTAGTACAAGGTTATATGCCAACTACCTCCGCAGATGACGAAGAAATTGAAGAAATGTATGATGAGATAAAAGAAATTATTCAGATAGTGAAGGGAGACGAAAAAATAATAGTCATGTGTAATTGGAATTCGATAGTAGGAAAAGGAAGAGAAGGAAACGTAGTAGGTGAATATGAAATGGGGGTAAGGAATGAAAGAGGAAGCCGCCTGGTAGAATTTTGCACAGAGCGTAAGTTAATCATAGCTAACATTTGGTTCAAGAATCATGAAAGAAGGTTGTATACATGGAAGACGCCTGGAGATACTGGAAGGTGTCAGATAGATTATATAATGGTAAGACAGAGATTTAGTAACCAGGTTTTAAATTGTAAGACATTTCCAGGGGCAGATGTGGATGCTGACCACTGTAGATTAAAACTGAAGAAACTGCAAATAGGTGGGAATTTAAGTAGATGGGACCTGGATAAACTGAAAGAACCAGAGGTTGTAGAGAGTTTCAGAGAGAGCACTAGAGAACGATTGACAAGAACATGGGAAACGAATACAGAAGAAGAGTGGGTAGCTTTGAAAAATGAAATAGTGAAGGCAGCAGAGGATCAAGTAGGTAAAAAGACTTTAAGGAGAATAGAATAATTCCAATACCAAAGAAAGCAGGTGTTGACAGGTGTGAAAATTACCGAACTATCAGTTTAGTAAGTCACGGCTGCAAAATACTGTCACGAATTCCTTACAGAGGAATGGAAAAACTGGTAGAATCCGACGTTTGGGAAGATCAGATCGGATTCCGTAGAAATGTTGGAACACGTGAGGCAATACCTACCCTACGACATATTTTAGATGATAGATTAAGGAAAGGCAAACCTACGTTTCTAGCATTTGTAGAGCTAGAGAAAACTTTTGACAATGTTGACTGGAAATACTCTGTTTCAAATTCTGAAGGTGGCAGGGAGCGAAAGACCATTTACAATTTGTACACAAACCAGATGGCAGTTATACAAGTCGAGGGGCATGAAAGGGAAGCAGGAAGCAGTGGCTGGGAAGGGAGTGAGACAGGGTTGTAGCCTATCCCCGATGTTATTCAATTTATACATGGACCAAACACTAAAGAAAACGAAAGAAAAATTCGGAGTAGGAATTAAAATCCATAGAGGAGAAATAAAAACTTTAAGGTTCGCCGATGACATTGTACTTCTGTCAGAGATAGCAAAGGACCTGGAAGAGCAGTTGAACGGAATGGGCAGTGTCTTGAAAGGAGGCTATGAGATGAACATCAACAAATGCAAAACGAGGATAATGGAATGTAGTCTAATTAAATCAGGTGATGATGAGGGAATTAGGTTAGGAAATGAGACATTTAAAGTAGTACGGGAGTTTTGCTATTTTGGGAGAAAAATTATTGATGATAGTCGAAGTAGGGAGGATATAAAATGTAGACTGTCAATGGCAAGAAAAGCGTTTCTGAAGAAGAGAAACTTGTTAACATCGAGTATAGGTTTAAGTTTCAGGAAGTCTTTTCTCAAAGTATTTGTGGGGTGTAGCCATGTAGGGATGTGAAACGTGGACAGTAAAGAGTTTATACAAGAAGAGAATAGAGGCTTTCGAAATGTGGTGCTACGGAAGAATGCTGAAGATTAGATGTGTAGATCATATGAGGAGGTACTGAATATAATTGGGGAGAAGAGGAATTTGTGGCGCAACTTGTCTAGAAGAAGGTATCGGTTGATAGGACATATTCTGAGGTATCAAGGGACCACCAATTTTAGCGTGGAGGGTAAAAATCGTAGAGGGAGACCAAGAGATGAATACACTAAGCAGATTCAGAAGGATGTAGGATGCACTAGTTACTTGGAAATGAAGAAGCTTGCACAGGATAGAGTAGCATGGAGAGCTGCATCAAACCAGTCTCTGGACTGAAGACCACAACAACAACAACAAAAACAGGGAGGCATATAGATAATCGTTTTTGCCTCATTGTATTTGCGAGTGGAACAGAAAAGGAAATGACTAGTACCAGTAGTACAAGGTACCCTCCGCCTCACACGTATGGTGGCTTCCGGTGTATGTATGTAGATGCAGATGTAGATCTGTAAGCGAATAGCTTGGAGAGTTTTGGCTACATACTTTTTTAAACTCGGACGCCACGCTACGGTGTGCGTCCATATACACAAAATGATTCCCGTAGCCAACATGACTAGGGTTTGAGGCGAAACTAACGCTACTGCCTCAGGATGTTGGTGAATCTGCCTTGACGCCAATTCTCAGAACACCAAGGAATTAATGCCCCATCATATCACTGTGGCTCCACCTTAAATTCCAATGCAACATCACCGAAGCCATCTTGCTAGCTTTATAAATTAATTAAATGATGAAAGTGAAAATAACTTCAGCGCCACCAATAGATAATCCTCCATGCAGGCAACTCATTGGTGGTGCCCGTTGGCTGGAGAAAATTAATCTTATATAAAAGATCGATTTAATTTAATGACTTTCCAATTAATTGGCTGTCAGTTCCGCCATTACTATTAATGAACTCATAAATTTGCAAGCAACTCGAATCCGTGATTTAAATTACGAAATTAATTTTATTGGGCCCTCATTCGATGTGATGGGGACCGGACTGGACCGCCGTTGTGGTTTCGCCAATACGTTGTCTGTCTTAATAAAGTATCCACATTATATACTAATACAAGGACGAGATTTATTTGTCTCACTTCGGAATATATGTTGTAAAAATGGGACTTTTTATCAGATCTGACTTTACTGATTTTACCAAAGTTATAACGTTTGAAGCATTTCATAAAGGGCTTACAAAGCTTAACAAACCATCCACTAACTCTTACACCACGTCCTATACTAGTCAGTGCTTTAAAATAACGACTTCCACTTTGGCATACATACAAAAACATAAAACTCACCTATGTATGGTGTCTGTAAGACTGAATGCGACTTCGCTAGTAGCAATGTTCATTAAATTTCCACCTGAAATTTCCCTTATTAAAGATGCTCTCTTTACAGGTGTATAAAACCCAAAGGAAATAATATTACTGCGCGATCTAACTGCCTTCAGGAATCATTCATGACAGACATGCATACGTTAGGCAAAGTAAATTGTCTTGCCAACTAAAATGATCTGCTATTGATCATGGTGACCACGTAATGTAACGTCGTCACGGAACGTAATAACGAACGACGAAACAGCCGCCGCTCTGAAGTTACCATTCACTATCTGAAATGGTTATTGAGGTAAAGGAATTCTCATGCTCAACCAATGGCCTCATAGGATGCGGTCTCCAGGGGCATGTGGTTAGCTCACCGGTCTCCCGCTCGAGTTTCTTGACATCGGAACCGCTGCTAATACGAGTAAATCGAGTAGCTCTTCAGTTGGCCTTCAGAGGCTGAGTGTACCCCGTTACAAAGCCTCCCAGCGAGGAAAAAATCCCTGCCAGTACCGGGAATCGAACCCGGGTCCTCCGCAAATCAGTCAGCCGCGCTGACCACTCAGGCACGGAGGCAGACAAAGTAATAACTCGGCGGAAGGCATAAAATCGTTCCCCTGGTTACACTTACGCCGGACATTATTGCAAAGCCTCATGCTTAGTCAATACTGCGATCATCTACATATACATCTACGCGATTCCTCAGCTATTCACAATAAAGTGCCTGGCAGAGGGTTCAATGAACCACCTTCAAGCTGTCTCGCTACCGTTCTACTCTCGAACGGCGTGCTGGAAAAACGAGCACTTACATTTTTCTGTGCGAGTCCTGATTTCTCTTATTTTATCGTGATGACCATTTCTCCATATGTAGGTGGGTGCCAACAGAATGTTTTCGCAATCGGAGGAGAAAACTGGTGATTGAAATTTCATGAGAACATTCCGTGGCAACGAAAAACGCCTTTGTTTTCATGATTGCCACTCCAATTCACGTATCATGTCTGTGGCAGTGTCTACCCTACTTCGCGATGATGCAAAACGAGCTGTCCTTCTTTGTACTTTTTCGATGTCATCCGTCAGTCCCATCTGATGCGGGTTCCACACCGCACACCAATACTCCACAGTTGGGCGGACAAGCGTGGTGTAAGCAGTCTCTTTAGTAGACCTGTTGCACCTTCTAAGTGTTCTGTCAATGAATCGCAGTCTTTGGTTGGCTGTGCCCACAATATTATCTATGTGATCGTTCCAATTTAGGGTATTTGTAATTGTAATCCCCCAGTATTTAGTTGAATTTACAGCCTTCAGATTTGTGTGACTTATCGTGTAATCGAAATTTAGCGGATTTCTTTTAGTTCAAAAATGGTTCAAATGGCTCTGAGCACTATGGGACTTAACTTCTGATGTCATCAGTCCTCTAGAACTTAGAACTACTTAAACAAAAATGGTTCAAATGACTCGGAGCACTATGGGACTTAACATCTATGCTCATCAGTCCCCTAGAACTTAGAACTACTTAAACCTAACTAACCTAAAGACATCACACACATCCATGCCCGAGGCAGGATTCGAACCTGCGACCGTAGCGGTCACGCGGTTCCAGACTGAAGCGCCTAGAACCGCACGGCCACACTGGCCGGCAACTACTTAAACCTAACTAACCTAAGGACATCACACATATCCGAGGCAGGATTCGAACCTGCGACCGTAGCGGTCGCGCGGTTCCAGACTGTAGGTCCTAGAACCGCTCAGCCACTTCGGCCGGCTTTCTTCTAGTACTCATGTGAATAACTTCACATTCTTCCTTATTCAGGGTCAATTGCCACTTTTCGCACCATACAGATATCTTATCCAAATCATTTTACAAGTCGTTTTGATCATGTGATGACTTTACAAGACGGTAAATGACAGCATCATCTGCAAACAATGTAAGACGGCTACTCAGATTGTCTCCTATGTCGTTAATATAGATCAGGAACAATAGAGGGCCTGTAACACTTCCTTCGGGAACGCCGGATATTATTTCTGTTTTACTATATGACTTTCCGTCTATTACGACGAACTGTGACCTTTCTGACAGGAAATCGCGAATCCAGTCGCACAACTGAGGCGATACTCCGTAGGCACGCAGTTTGGTTAGAAGACGCTTGTGAGGAACAGTGTCGAAAGAAACAGAACGGAATCCACTCCACATGGACCGTCACAGCAAGTGCCAGTCCGCTACTCATTCCTTATCATTGCCTAAGCAAGAATACGATTCCAACATGGCTCGCCAGGTCGTAAAGTAAAGAAGCACATTACTCCGTAATCTGGAGGAGGCGTCAGGAAAATATTATGAACGATTCTCAGAACGACTGCGTGAATGAAAACAGTAAGCTGCTTTAGTTATGATTTTACTTCTTTCTCAGTACAATTTAACGCAACCTCGTTCAAATGCACAACACATAGCCCACGAGCAAAACGTAACTGCACTGCAGAGCAGGCCAAACGGACTAGCCACGGAGCAGACCGCTTTGTTCGCCTTTAAAAGCAGCAAGCGATGTGTGGTGACCGCCCTGTTATTCATTAGCTGAAACCACTGCCGCGCGGGATTAGCCGAGCGGTCTGAGGCGCTGCAGTCATGGACTGTGCGGCTGGTCCCGGCGGAGGATCGAGTCCTCCCTCGAGCATGGGTGTGTGTATTTGTCCTTAGGATAATTTAGGTTAAATAGTGTGTAAGCTTAGGGTCTGATGACCTTAGCAGTTAAGTCCCATAAGATTTCATACACACACCGAAACCAGTCTCGCCCTAAAGTCCTCAGGCACTGATTGAAGACTCGTCTATGCAGCAGTGAAAATATGGTAGTCACTCATTGCGCAGACGTATAACAGCAAGATCCTGAAACTTCCTGGCAGATTAAAACTGTACTAGTATCGCCTGTGGTCGAAATTCAACCAGGTGCGTCAGTGGACCTGATCTGTGATGGGAAATGTCATGCCTCTTAAAGTCTCTGAAATTTTAGCGCAGAACTGATTCGCGGCAATTGCTGCATTGTTGCTACGTATATTCTTGAAATAATTCAAATGGTTCAAATGGCTCTGAGCACTATGGAACTAAACTTCTGAGGTCATCAGTCCCCTAGAACTTAGAACTATTCAAACCTAACTAACCTAAGGACATCACACACATCCATGCCCGAGGCAATATTCGAACCTGCGACCGTAGTGGTCGCGCGGTCCCAGACTGTAGCGCCTAGAACCGCTCGGCCACTTCGGCCGGCTTGAAATAATTCTTTGAGCTCTCTTTAATTGTTCGATCAATTGAAGGGGGTCTTTGATACACTGCGCTGAAAAATAAATTTTGTGTTAACGACGGCATATTAACTTTACCCTTATGACAACATAATGTGATTGCTGCATCGCGCGTAGTCAACTCAGACGCGAAATGATTTGCATTACAGAATCGGCACTGGAAATCCATCAAACGGCAATTACAATTCTCAAAATTGTTTGGAATTATGTTCTGTGCACATTTAAATGTATCTTTCAAAACGACAATAGAATTCTCGTTATCAACTTTTGCATTGTTCCTGTTACTTTCTCTACACGAAAGTTGGGTCGCTCTAGCTCTTCGTCTTTCAGTCAGACCCGTTAATGTTCTTCTTCGAGGGATAGCCTAAAACAAATATAGTTTCCTTATAATACGAGACGTTGTAGCTACTCAAAATGAAGATAATGAAAATTAGAAGCAATCTAAATTTTGTGGTGACGGCGGCAAACGCACACAGCGTTAGTTCCGTTTGCTCTTAGACCAAAGTAAGTGAAAAAACGACGCTAATAGACAACTTTTGTTGTCCCCGACGGCTTCGTTACTACGTTTCGTTTCCACTGTTGACAAGATCAACGACGTAGCAGTTGCAACATCGTAGCTGACAGGTATGCGTGTGTTATTGCAAATGAACTATCTGCAACAGCCGGCCGGTGTGGCCGAGTGGTTCTAGGCGCTTCAGTCTGGAGCCGCGCCTTCTACGGTCGCAGGTTCGAATCCTGCCTCGGACATGGATGTGCGTGATGTCCTTAGGTTAGTTAGGTTTAAGTAGTTCTAAGTTCTAGGGGACTGATTTTAAATCCCATAGTGCTCAGAGCCATTTGAACCATTTTTTATCTGCAACATTTACACATAAACGTCCCTAGAATGCAACGTCACGAAACTTTGTTACGTCGTTTCTGCCATTGCACCTGATCGTAACGCATGGTAGAAGTTGGTAGCGATATCGGAGACAAAGGGAAACTTTTCAGCTGTGTGTGTCTGCTTCCTGTTACCTCTCCTAATGGCTATGTGTACACATGATTTTTTTCTTTTCTGCACATCTACTGCAAAGTTCCTTTGGAATTATAAAAGTTGCATTGGTCTCCTTGTACAATTAATTTTAAAAATCGGTACTTCAATGTTCGATGCTCACGTATTAATATTATGATCATTAAATAGAACAGGTGCATTATCATTATGAATGTCTACATTGTTCGATGCTCACGTATTAATATTATGATCATTAAATAGACAGGTGCATTATCATTATGAATGTCTACATTGCTGTTATTTTCTCTACGCAAAAATAGTCTCTGTCTAGCTCTCCGTCTTTCACTCTGACCCTTAGTAATCTCCTTCAAGGCGTATTCTGTAACAAATATACTTTCTGTATAATAAGGGAAGTCGAAAGTCGTAGTAACTGAAAATGAAGAAATTTAAAATTAGGAACTTCCTTCAAATTTTCTATGAATGGCAGCAAATGGCAACACAGTTACTTTTACAGAAAAGTAAGCAAAATAACGATTTCAAGAAATAACGGTATTTACAGGCTTCCTTACTACGATATGTTGATTTTTACTGGTGACAACATCATCGGCCTAGCAGTTGACGCACTGTAGCTGTTCGGTATGCATATTTTACTGCAGGTGAACCATGTAAACAAGAATACTCCTACAATGAGATTTCACGAAATGTTACTTTCGTGTGTCATTTCTATCATAGCACTTGATCGGTGCGCTGCGCAGAGGTTGGTAGCTCTTCAATTTTCGATGTTCAGGTATGGGAGATTTTAATGCGTGACAGAGAATGAAACATCAATGTTATGAATGTGAAAGCTTCTACTTCCCTTTACCACTCTTAACGGCTACCTACACACATTATTTTTCCTTTGTGCACATCTACAGTAAAATATCTTTCGAATTATATATCCCGGGTTCGGTTCCCGGCGGGGTCAGGGTTTTCTCTGCCTCGTGATGACTGGGTGTTGTGTGATGTCCTTAGGTTAGTTAGGTTTAAGTAGTTCTACGTTCTAGGGGACTGATGACCATGGATGTTAAGTCCCATAGTTCTCAGAGCCATTTGAATCATTTTTTCGAATTATATAAGTATAAGGATCACTGGCCGCCTTGTGTAATTAATATTAAAAATCGGTGCTTCAATTTTCGTTTTCACATATTAATGTTATGATTCCGGACCGAGAATCGAACTGGGGAGCTTTAACTCTGGCGGGCAAGGGCTCTACCGACTGAGCTACCCAAGCTCGACAGAGGGCCCCTCATCACAGCTATAC
This sequence comes from Schistocerca cancellata, assembly GCF_023864275.1. NCBI lineage: Eukaryota > Metazoa > Arthropoda > Insecta > Orthoptera > Acrididae > Schistocerca > Schistocerca cancellata. Next base: position 140,718,568 of record NC_064633.1, read on the forward strand.
TTCCGCCAGGACCTCATCTCCTACCTTCCCAACTTCACAGAAGCTCCCCCAGGCTATGGCTAAGCCATGTCTCAGCAATATCCTTTCTTCCAGGAGTGCTAGCCTTGCAAGTTTCGCAAGAGAGCTTATTTGAAGGTAAGAAACGAGGTACTGGCGACATCACTGGTGGCGAGGACGTGTCGTAGGTCTTGTTTGGGTAGCACGATCGGTACAGCACTTGACCAGAAAAGCCAAAAATCTTGAGTTCGAGTCACGGTCTGGTGCACAGTTTTAATCTGCCAGGAAGATTCTTACCACCACACATTCCGCTACAAAGTGAAAATTTCTTTCAGAAAAAAAACTGCTTGCGAGATACAGACACGTAATAAACAGAATATATGGAAAATAGCAAACGATAACAGACACTTTTCAACAACTCACCCTGAACGTTGTCGTACTCGGGTTGATCATACACTGCCCAGTTTACAGTAAACACCTGTTCAAAGATACACCGACACAACTGATAGCACCTATCGATACGTACAAAGCATATGGCAGCTTCCTATTGTACATCTTTTGTATATACACTGAAGCAGCAAACAAACTGGTGTAGGCATGCGTATTCAAATACAGAAGTATGTAAACAGGCACTGAAGTCGGCAACGCCTATATAAGACAACAAGTGTCTGGCGTAGTTGTTACATCGGTTACTGCTGCTACAATGGCAGGTTATCACGATTTAAGTGAGTTTGAACGTCGGCGCATGAGTGATGGGACACGGCATCTCCGAGATGAAGTGGGGATTTTCCGTACGACCCTTTCACGAGTCTACCGTGAATATCAGGTATCCGGTAAAAGATCAAATCTCCGCCATCGCTGCTGCCAGAGAAAGATCCTGCAAGAACGGGACCAACGACGACTAAAGAGGATCGTTCAACGTGATAGAAGTGCAACCGTTCCGCAAGTTGCAGCAGATTTCAATACTTTGGGCCATCAACAAGTGTCAGCGTGCGAACCGTTCAACGAAACATCATCGACGTGGGGTTTCGGAGCCGAAGGCCCACTCGTGTACACGTGATGACTGCACGACACGAATCTTTACGCCTGTCAACATCGACACTGGACTGTTGATGAGTGGTGTAGTGGACTGGCCCGACGGCCAATCCACTATGACTCGTAGCCGAAAGGCACGCGTTTAAGATCACGCAGGCTGGCGTGAGGTCTGGAACAGTTATAGGAGTTGAGTCTAGTAAAAAAAGGAAGTAACTGGTAGAATACTTAACTTTAATCCACAATTGGTGAACATCTCTGTTGACCGTACATGCATCACAAGATAAATGGCAATTGATAGTGGCGCCTTGCTAGGTCGTAGCAAATGACGTTGCTGAAGGCTATGCTAACTATCGTCTCGGAAAATGAGAGCGTAATTTGGCAGTTCCATCTCTAGCAAAGTCGGCTGTACAACTGGGGCGAGTGCTAGGACGTCTCTCTAGACCTGCCGTGTGGCGGCTCTCGGTCTGCAATCACTGACAGTGACGACACGCAGGTCCGTCGTATACTAGCGGACCGCGGCCGATTTAAAGGCTACCACCTAGCAAGTGTGGTGTCTGGCGGTGACACCACAACTGGAAAGATGTTGCCTGGTCGGACGACTCTCGTTTCAAATTGTACAGAGCTGGTGGCCGTGTACGGGTATGGAGACCCAGAATGTCAGCAGGGGACTGTTCAAGCTGGTGGAGGCTGTGTAATGGTGTGGGGCGAGTGCAGTTGAAGTGATATGGGACCCCTGATACGTCTAGATACGACTCTGACAGGTGACAAGTATGTAACCATCCTGTCTGATAAACTGCATCCACTCATGTCAATAGTGCATCCCGACGTACTAGGGCAACTCCAGCAGGACAATGCGACACGCCACAGGTCCAGAATTGCTAAGAGTGGCTCCAGGAACACTCTTCGGAGTTCAAATGTTCAACTGTGTGCGAAATCTTATGGGACTTAACTGAAAAGGTCATCAGTCCCTAAGCTTACACACTACTTAACCTAAATTATCCTAAGGACAAACACACACACCCATGCCCGGGGGAGGACTCGAACCTCCGCCGGGACCAGCCGCACAGTCCATGACTCGTTCGACCTATACTTGAGTATTGCTCATCAGTGTGGGATCCATACCAGATCGGGTTGACGGAGGAGATAGAGAAGATCCAAAGAAGAGCGGCGCGTTTCGTCACAGGGTTATTTGGTAACCGTGATAGCGTTACGGAGATGTTTAACAAACTCAAGTGGCAGACTCTGCAAGAGAGGCGCTCTGCATCGCGGTGTAGCTTGCTCGCCAGGTTTCGAGAGGGTGCGTTTCTGGATGAGGTATCGAATATATTGCTTCCCCCTACTTATACCTCCCGAGGAGATCACGAATGTAAAATTAGAGAGATTAGAGCGCGCACGGAGGCTTTCAGACAGTCGTTCTTCCCGCGAACCATACGCGACTGGAACAGGAAAGGGAGGTGATGACAGTGGCACGTAAAGTGCCATCCGCCACACACCGTTGGGTGGCTTGCGGAGTATAAATGTAGATGTAGATGTAGACTGCAGCGCCTGAGACCGCTCGGCTAATCCCGCGCGGTACTCTTCGGAGTTTAAACACTTCCACTGGCCATCAAACTCCCCAGACCTGAATATTATTGAGCATATCTGGGATGCCTTGAAACGTGCAGTCGCACTCTTACGGATTTATGGTTGGCCTTGCAGGATTGCCGCGCGGGGTAGCCGCTCGGTCTAGCGCGTCATCTCACGGTCCTCGAGGCTCGTCTCGCCCCGTCGGAGGTTCGAGTCCTCCCTCTGACATGGGTGTGTGTGTCGTTCTTAGCGTAAGTTAGTTTAAGTTAGAATAAATAGTGTGTAAGCTTAGGGACCGATGACCTCAGCAGTTTGATCCCATAAGACATTACACATTACCTCAAATTTCCAAAAAATTTTCCTTTCAGGATTTATGGAACAAGGAAGGAGGAAGAAAGTGAAAGGGGTAGGCGGCGAATCATGACTCCCAGCTGCACAGGGTGTGGTAGCATTGTAATGGCGAAAGTTTGAAATTTGTGCCAGATCGGGACTCGAACCCGGATGCTCCGCTTCTCTAGAACGGCTTTCTTATGCACCGTGTGATAAGTAGAGAATTTGGGTCAGACGGGAGACGTGTCCGGGTAGCCGATACGATTAAGACAACCGTTCTGGAGAAGTATCGGCAAAACGATGTGATGAACAGTTGCTCACAGCAGTTTCAGTGAAATCTGAGCAACATGTCCCTGCATACTGGCCAACATGTCGTACAGAGACCGAACGTGTCCTTGGTAAACGCTTTCTTTTAGATGTCTCCAGAGCCAAAAGTCAAAAATGTTTCAAATGGCTCTGAGCACTTTGGGACTTAACATCTGAGGTCATCAGTCCCCTTAGAACTACTTAAACCTAACTAACCTAAAGACATCAGACACATCCATGCCCGAGGCAGGATTCGAACCTGCGACCGTAGCGGTCGCGCCGTTCCAGACTGAAGCGCCTAGAACCGCTCGGCCACTCCGGCCGGCGCCAAAAGTCACATGGATTCAAATCAAGTGATCTTGCAGGCCTTGCATCTGGAAAACCTATGTAGATAACACGTTCGTGAAAGGTTGCATGAAGCAGATCTTTCGCTGAGCGCGCGAGACGAGTTCTTGACCCATCTTGCATGAAAACGTTGCTTTCCACACTGTTGCACTCTTACAAAGCAGGAATCACATGTTGTAGATGAAGGTCTCGACATCGCGCAGACGTCACGGCGCACTTCAGAGTGCCTCTGAGTGTAACCTCTTCAAAGAAGTGCGGCTCTGGAATAAAGATGCTTGTGAATGCATGTAGCGAGTACGGTGGCTCTTCGTGCATAACATGCCGTTTAACAGTACCCTAAATTCGGCAGTTCTGTGTATTCACTGCACTCTGCAAAGTAAAATATGCCTCGTGCTTTCTGGCACGGACAGAAGTTGGTGGTAGGTGGCCGTGCCAGAAAGCGAAGATCAGATTCAGAACACTGCTGCGGATCATGACGTTTCAACTGCTGCACCATCTGGATCTTTTACGGGTACCAGTGTAAAATAGAGAACAAAATTTTCCGTGCTGCTGAAGATGAGACAGATAATTCTGGTGACACTACACCATCACGATGTGATGAACAGTTGCTCACAGCAGTTTCAGTGAAATCTGAGCAAAATGTCCCTGCATACTGGCCAACATATCGGACAGAGACTGAACGTGTCCTTGGTAAACGCTTTCTTTTAGAAGTCCCCAGAGCCAAAAGTCATATGCTGCATGGTCAGTCACAGCAACAGAAACCTCCTCAATAACTTCTATCGGGATAGCATGCCCTATTTTTCTAGTTACCACACCAAGCTCACTCGTGTTTTTGAATTTTATTGTCATCTTTTTTAAACCTCGTAATGACATCGGGCCTCTCCTTACACCTCTCAGTTGGCGTTTTTCTCTCAGTGCAGTACTGAAATTGCTGCCCTTCGCATAAAACAGTATCCCTAACAGCGCACAGTCCCTCTTCTCGATAACCATACTGTTCACTCGCGTTATGGCCTGTCACATGACATCGTGGATGTCAAAGCATCATACAAACTGTATACAGTGGCAGATTTGCACCTGAAGGCCAAAACTGAAACTAATTTTTTCCAGAGTAGAATAGTTCCTCATTAACGCATTAGCATGTCCACAAAGTTTCGCTGCGAGACGATTATTAAAGCCCACAATGGATCTCCCTGAGTAGCTGGACTTTAATTATTAATCCATATCTGGATCTACGTACGGTCGAAGTCTTAGGCTTTTAATTCCAGTGAACGTACTCGTAGAGACGGAGCAGGAGTGAAATATTCGCTTGTGAGGTATTGTTCTGTTCCAAACGAATCTGACAGGTCCTACATACAGCATGGTAGCTGATAGTGTGAGTCGTGACAACACATATTACCACCTTTCATGGGAACCTAATTGTACTCAGACCCTCTAAAATAGACACATGAAAGTTTTATATAGACCAAACGCGTTTCACTTTATTTTAAAGTATCTCCAATGGTCACTGTAACAATAAGGCTTTTCTTTCAATTTTGTTTGCTAGGATCATGAACAGATGCCATTCACAGCACCAGTGTTAAATTAACATCGTTACTCATTGGTTTTGTCATACTTACGTCATTCTTCACAGTCTTCTACACGTAAGTGGTAGATTTTTGCACACAGAACTTCCACTAACACTAAATATTTTCACCTTTTTATGTTGTGAAGGCTCTATGTCATCTCGCCATTTCTTGTGTTTCGTTTTGATTGTGGGGGATAAGTTCGTCTAGAGAGAAGAGTTCGTCTTTTGTTTTGTGTGTGTGTGTGTTTATATTATTTTGACTTGTGTGTGTGTGTGTGTGTGTGTGTGTGTGTATGAGGAGAGAGAGAGAGAGAAAGAGGGAGAGAGAGAGAGAGAGAGAGAGAGAGAGAGAGAGAGAAGAAGACTATAATTTTCGACATCTGTCTGCGATTTTCGTATATATAAAACACAATGAAAAATGCTCCTATAATAGCACAGAAAAGGTGAGGATGTACTGGGCAGAGATAGGAGCGTGAAAGAAGGGAACTAGATTTTCGACTTATCTGGCAGCTTCAAAGACATTTAAATCAAAACACCACGACATAGTCTGCTGTTTTACTTGCCACCATAGGTACCTGTGGTACCATAAGCACAGTACGCACAATCAGGCAGCACCACAGGTGTCGACAGGTCGACAACCCACTCCAGAGATTGTGTACAGTCCAGCGATTGCCGCACCAAGAAGTCGCATCGGTGGCGCCGCCAGAGAAGTGATATGCGCCAGCTACACAGCGGAGCGGGTAGTTCCAACTCCGCTTGATTATCGAGAAGACTGCCTGCTTCTTTAGTACTTCGAGCCTCATCGTCTGCTACTAGCGATTCCATACCAGCCCGTCTCCAGTGAATATTATAGTGCCGGCCGTTATGACCGAGAGGTTCTAGGCGCTTCAGTACGCAACCGCGCTACTGCTACGGTCGCAGGTTCAAATCCTGCCTCAGGCATGGATGTGTGTGATGTACTTAGGTTAATTTAGTTTAAGTAGTTCTAAGTCTAGGATACTGATGACCGCAGATGTTAAGTCCCATAGTGCTTAGAGCCATTTGAACCATCTGAATAATCTAGTGCGAGAAGAATTGTTTACTTTCTGGAATAGTAGTTGAATTCAGGATCTGGTACCTGAGTCGATTTTTACAAAGTTGAGTATTCGTCAATAAGCGTATGTACCCTTTCACTAATCATCATCAGTGTTTCAGTGGTCTCTTCTCATAATGTTTTCCTCAGCACACTATAAATAGCTGAGAGTGTCGTCGAGTAAATCTCCTTCTGTGGTTGTAGCAAATGTAAGATGCAAAAGGTGGCGACAAGGATGGGATAGGATATGCGTAAATTACGGGATTCATTTTGTTTTTACCTACCTACCCACCTTTGTTACTTGTTATTTATTTCTTGCTATTTCTTTCTGTATCTGTAGTTTATTAGTGTGTGGACTTTTGACGCAGTGCATACACTACTACTGAGACGAGTATGTTACTTTGTGTGCTGCGTCTAATCCACATTCACATTCCTTACAGGTGTGGCTTCTGCGTCACAAGGCTGTTCTCTAACGCGTGTTATTTAGTTACAGAGCGAGCAAATCGAGCGTCTGCTGCAAGCCGTGACGCAACTAACACAGCAACAACAGCAGAATCTACAAGCAGCGCAGCAGCCTCAGCCGCAGCGTCCATCAGCCATTCCACGTTTCCGCAGTTTCAACAAACAGCGTGAGGACTGGTAGGAATACTTAAGTTTACAGGGCTCTAAGTGAAATGGTTTCCTGACAAACAACCAGAACAACTAGAGTTTGAAACTTTAGTTAGCAAGTTGGCCACTTATTCTGATGAACAAACACTCGTGGCTGTTGTAAGGTTCAAGTTTTTCCGCCTTCAGCGGGCAGCTGGTCAAACTCAGAAACAGTGGATCACTGAATTACGAGGTTTAACTAGGCATCGCAAATTTGTGTGTCGTTGTGGACAGTCGTACAGTGATGACATGCTGCGTAATGCTATAACTCAAAATACAGGGCTATTACAAATGATTGAAGCGATTTCATAAATTCACTGTAGCTCCATTCATTGACATATGGTCACGACACACTACAGATACGTAGAAAAACTCATAAAGTTTTGTTCGGCTGAAGCCGCACTTGAGGTTTCTGCCGCCAGAGCGCTCGAGAGCGCAGTGAGACAAAATGGCGGCAGGAGCCGAGAAAGCGTATGTCGTGCTTGAAATGCACTCACATCAGTCAGTCATAACAGTGCAACGACACTTCAGGACGAAGTTCAACAAAGATCCACCAACTGCTAACTCCATTCGGCGATGTTATGCGCAGTTTAAAGCTTCTGGATGCGTCTGTAAGGGAAAATCAACGGGTCGGCCTGCAGTGAGCGAAGAAACGGTTGAACACGTGTATCTGGACATGCTGGAAAATTGGCTCATGCCACAACTGGAGACCGACATCGCCGACTTCATCTTTCAACAGGATGATGCTCCACCGCACTTCCATCATGATGTTCCGCAGTTCTTAAACAGGAGATTGGAAAACCGATGGATCGGTCGTGGTGGAGATCACGATCAGCAATTCATGTCATGGCCTCCACGCTCTCCCGACTTAACCCCATGCTATTTCTTTCTGTGGGGTTATGTGAAAGATTCAGTGTTTAAACCTCCTCTACCAAGAAACGTGCCAGAACTGCGAGCTCGCATCAACGATGCTTTAGAACTCATTGATGGGGACATGCTGCGCCGAGTGTGGGAGGAACTTGATTATCGGCTTGATGTCTGCCGAATCACTAAAGGGGCACATATCGAACATTTGTGAATGCCTAAAAAAACTTTTTGAGTTTTTGTATGTGTGTGCAAAGCATTGTGAAAATATCTCAAATAATAAAGTTATTGTAGAGCTGTGAAATCGCTTCAATCATTTGTAATAACCCTGTATTTGTGGCGATAGAATTCGTGCTGCTATTGTGAAACAATCTGATCATTCCTTAGATACAATAAATTAAACTCCGCCCGAACAGGCTTTGGAAGGCCCAACGGCACCGACCGGCCGCCGTGTCGTCCTCAGCCCGCAATCGTCACTGGATGCGGATATGGAGGGGCATGTGGTCAGCACACCGCTCTCCCGGCCGTATGTCAGTTTACAAGACCGGAGCCGCTACTTCTCAGTCAAGTAGCTCCTCAGTTTGCCTCACAAGGGCTGAGTGCACCTCGCTTGCCAACAGCGCTCAGCAGACCGAGTGGTCTCCCATCCGGACAGTGCTTAACTTTGGTGGTCAGACGGGAACCCGTGTTACCATTGGGGCAAGGCCGTTATCTCGTTAGATACAATGCTACAGTCAATTGAGGCACAGGATACATGAATTACCTAAGTGTGAAATGTAAATGTAAAATATTAACGAATTGTATAGCGACAGTGTTAGCACTGCTGTGGAACGTACACAGTGCCGTGCGCGCCCGGCATGTGTGACACAACGTGTGACGTCAGGCACAGAGACGAACAATGCTATTCCGTGCCGGCAGAACACCAGTAGACACAAAAATATAGCAAAGCCTTGCTCAGAGCACTTTAAGCGTGCTCAGTGCCCAAGTCGCGACGGTATTTGTTATTTTTCCAACACGAAAGGTCAGTGTGCATGAAACAGCTTCGTGGACGGCAAATTCCCAAGCAACAGGCTACTAAACCAGTTCGAATCATTAATGTTGTGACGGCACACCCAGCCAACGTTGTGAAAGGTCGCTCAACAAAATCTAGCAAACACTAGTTGGTTGGTTTTCATGTACCAAACAAGTCACTCCGACGCAAACACAGGTGCGTTACTAAATCTTTGCCCACCTTACCTGCTACTCATTGTGATAGCTCACAGAAACAGAAGTGATAGTTCTCTCTTAGATGTAGATCGTAGTCGGGACAGTGTATTTGTTACTTTGGCAGTAGCTAAGAAAGATGTCAAACAGCAACTGAACACTAGTGCCTAAGTTGCACTTTTGAACAGACTTACTTATGAACGACAAGGTTCACAAATACTCAGTCCAGCTATGTATGTGTTGTCGCTTACAACGGACAGGAAATTCCAGTTTTAGGAACTTTCAGTATGCCACTTACTCTTCAAGCTGCAACGAAGAAAATTGTATTCATAGTGCCTTCTGCCAAATCTTAGGAGAATATTTTTGTTTTAGATTATTCTGACATCTTCGGATTGTCAGTCCACAAGCCAGTGTTGCAAATTTCAACAGATGTGCCTACAGGCAAGCTTCAAGCTTTGTGTGACAAATTTAACGAACTTTTTAGAGACAGTCTCGGTTTTGCGAACAATTTCTTAGCTCATGTGTCACCCAGACAGTGCACGACCAAAGTTTTGTCGATCTAGGCAAGTACCCATTGCCATTAGGGAACAGGTCGCTGAACAATTATGACGATGGCAAGCTGGTGGAGTCATCAAACCAATCAGTGCAAGTCAGTGGTCTTCTCATTCGTCATTCTTCGGAAGCCTTCAGAACTTCTTCGACTGTGTGTTGACTTTAAGTCAAAAGCGAACTTTCAGGCAGTGATAGACATGTATCCTTTGCGCCACCCAGGGAAACTGATCGACAGATTACGCGAGGGTCGTCATTTTTCCCAGACAAACTTGGCGGATGCTTACCCTTCAGCTGCTTTTGGATGACTACTCAAAGAAAGTGTTGATTATTAACTCTCATCTCGAGTCATTTGAATTTCAACGCCTGCCGTTCGGTAGTGCCTCGGCACCGCCGATTTTTCACCACTTTTTGGAACAAGTGAATGCCAAGGTGCCATGTTATTCAAATTGCCTGGAGATATTGTCGTGTCTGGGCGTTCTTCAGAAGAACATTTATCCAATCTCTAGCACTCTTATCATCAGGCCTCAAGTGTCGCAAAGACAAGTGCTCGTTTTTCCAGATGCAAATAGAATATCTGGGACATGTCATTAATGTGCAAGATATTCACCCCATCCAGACTCGTTTCCGAGACATCAGATTTGCCGCCTCCCAAAAAACTAAAGGGACTGCAAACAGTGTAAGGCAAACTGAACTGCTACTGCATATTCATTCCTCACGCCTCTCATATTGCAGCTGATCACATGAAACGAGCGTTACTTATTACTTAGAAACACGTGCCTCATACATTTTGATCCGGCTAAACCGGTGGTGTTAGCGGTCAATTCTTCTTCTATTGACCTAGGCACCGTCATGTTGCATCGCGTCGGATCAACGGATCGCCCAGTAGCACCTGCCTGCAAACCTCTGACTAGCCAAATTGGTCTGATTGGAAAAGCATTGGTGATCATTTATGTTGTGACCAAGTTTCATCATTATTTCTATGGAAGGAAGTTCTACTTGCTCACAGATCATAAGCCACTCACTTTACGCTTCCACCCAACCAAGTCTGTTCCGGGGAAGTTGCAACGATTGGCTTTATTGCTATCGATCTAAAACTATGGAATTTTGTACCATCCTACGGCTCAACATTCCAATACCGATGTGTTGTCAAGATTACCGCTGGACAAGGGTGGCCAGTTCGACCCCTCCGAGGCATCTTGTTGTCAGACAGATGCTGCGGACTTTAGTCGCACAGTCCAGGAGACAGCTGTGGATGCAGATTAAGCATTGTGTTGAATTACATGCACACAGTGTGGCCAAGGAGAGGGAAAGACATTGGTCGGCCGGAAGTAAGTCGATACTCCACTCACCGTCAAGCCTTGTCAATACAACATGATGTTTTAGTGTTGCACACTGAGAAATGACCAGGTTGTCATCATCTCACAAACCCTTCAGCAGGACACTGAGCTATTGTGAGGAAAAAGCAGCTTGCTCGACGCCATCGTTATTGACCAGGGATGGACGCGCAGATTGAAGTCATGACGTCACGCCGCATGGAGCAGCAGGCGGCTCCACCTCGTCGCTTTTCTGTCTGGCGACGACTCAGCGGTCCGTGGAAATGCTTCCACATTGATATTGCTGTACCTTTCTGGAACACACCACGGCTTATTAATATCGAGCGAGGTGGTGCAGTGGTTAGCACACTGGACTCGCATTCGGGAGGACAACGCTTCAATCCCGCGTCCGGCCATCCTGATTTAGGTTTTCCGTGATTTCCCTAAATCGCTCCAGGCAAATGCCAGGATGGTTCCTTTAAAAGGGCACGGGCGACTTCCTTCTCCATCCTTCCCTAATCCGATGAGACCGTTGACCTCACTCACACACGATGGCTTATTGTAGTGAGTACCTTCAGTCGTTTTCCGTTTTTGGTTCTGATGAACTCCACGACGTCGGTCAGTACGATCAGAACACTTACCTCACTCTTTTGCGTCGACAACTTGCCAGGAGTGTCACTGTCTGATAATGGACTGCAGTTCACCTCACAGGAATTTGAACAATTTAGCATAGCCAACGGAACTGATCATGTGACCATGGCTTCATTCCACCTGCAATCAAATGGTGAAACTGAACGTTTCGTGCGAACATTCCAGGCGTAGGCGAGTAAATTCCGTGGACATCACGCACGGGAACAGACCTTGCAACTGTTCCTGTCCATCTACAAAGTGATGCCTCACAAGGATTCTCATTTTTAGATCCAGGATGCAGTGTTCTTCAGGACCATCTTGCCTGGACAGCGATGGCAACAGGAACCATTTTGCATGTCCTTCGACACCATATCTTCTTGGTTTCTTCCCCGACAGGGTCGCTGCTCAAAAGATACCGGAACCAGCTTCGCCCTCTGAGACTCGGCGATCCTGCCAGTGTGTTTAGTTTCACAGATTCAGAACGCAATCAGGAGTCAAGGTCGCTGGTGTTCGCCTCGGACCAGATGGCATCTCAGCCTGCGGTGCTTCCAATGAATGTGGATGAGCCCTCATACCCGATGCCATCATCACAGCAGCCCATGCCAACGTGGGGGACGCCTCTGCATCCTGCTGCCTTCCTCTCCAACGGGGGTCCTCCAGCAATCGATACTCCGGCCCTGGTGTAGGTGTGTACCCTCCTTGTGGTTTGCCAAGCGTTTCCATGGGAACTCAGGGCGAATACCAGGGCACGGAAGGGAGCTGTCGGTGGACTCAGTCCTGGTTCCCATCCCATCAACTCCGCGCCTCCACATAGACCTTCCACTGGCCGTCAGTTCCCACCGCAACCGTATAAGACCATGACCAGGAGATTCGGTACGGGGGGGGGGGGGGGGCGGTGAAGGAGTGAGATGTCGCAAGCACAGCACTCATCACCAGGCAGCTCTCAGCTCTACAGGCGTTGATAGGTCGATAACCCACTCCAGTGGTCGCGTAGAGCCCAGCGATTGCCGCACCAGGAAGTAGCACCTCTGGCAACAACAGAGAAATGATACGCTCCAGCGCCACGGCAGAGCAGATAGATCCAAATCAGCTCAATTACCGAGAAGACCGTCTTCTACTTGCGTACTTCAAGCCGCAACGTCTCCTTCCAGCGAGTCCTCACCAGCTCGTCATCCGTGAACATTCTGTCCATCCTTAGCTTCTGAAATAGTAGTGTACTCCAAGATCTGCTGGTTGAGCCGATTTTTAAAGAGTTGAGTATTCGTCAATACATGTGTGTTTTCTTCTCACTAATCATTATCAGTGTTTCAGTGTTCTCCTCATTCTCCTCTATCTAAACCTCCTTCTGTGGTAGTATCAAAAGTAGATACAACGGTACCCATATCATGTAATATAATGCAACGTGTTAAGTGAAGTAAAATGATAAATGATATCATGACATAAAATATGACACGCACCATCCAACATGACCTCTGTCATATCGTGCAATATGGCTTATCGACGCACAGAAATTTTATCCACCTAGAAAACTATTTTAGCTATTTCAAGTGTGCTCTTCTGCTATGTGATATTATGCACTAACGGTAAAAAATCGCAACACCAAAAACTAATTAATGTAGAGTTATGAAATTTCACGAATACAGGGCTAGCTAATATGTTTAAGTTTGGACAACATGGTTGTGGAGTAACAGCGATTGCTATAATTTAACTTAGTATTAAGAAAACAGTCTTAATCGCGTATTTTATTTATTTGGTGCCGACCGCTTTCAGCCCATCGCAGGGCGAACATATGGACGACTGCTGGTGGCGTCACGTCTTCCTGCCACACCTTGTAAGACGTGACGCTACTAGCAGTCGACCATATATTCGCCCTGAAGATAGCCCCTGCGATGGGCTGAAACCGGTCGGCACTACTTACTTTGTTCTGATATTGCGGAATGCGTTCCTCTTTTGTTTTATTCTGGTGGTAACGGGAGCATCTGCTATTACCTTGTGTGTGTGTGTGTGTGTGTGTGTGTGTGTGTGTGTGTGTGTATTTTTCGACTTCTGTGTGCGTGTGTATATACACCTTTTTTAAGAATGTACGACACATTAACTCAGAGCAAAGAGCAATAGCAGATGCTCCCATTATCACCAAAATAAATCAAAAGACGAACGCGTCCCGCAATATTAAAACACAGTACTTGAAATGGCGAGATGGCAGTGGACCTTCACAATATAAAAACGTGAATATATTTAGCGTCAGTGTAATTGTGGTGAGCAAAAATCTATCACATATATGTAGAAAAACGTGAAGAATGACGTAAGAAACTAAAAAGAGAACTGTGAATAATGGTAATAATTTAATTTAATACCGTTTATAGTAGTAAGTTAAAGGATGAGAACTGTGTAAGATGTTATTAAACAAATTTGTAAGAAAAGCCATATTCTTTCAGTGATCAAATGGCTCTGAACACTATGGGACTTAACTACTGTGGTCATCAGTCCCCTAGAACTTAGAACTACTTAAACCTAACTAACCTAAGGACATCACACACATCCATGCCCGAGGCAGGATTCGAACCTGCGATCGTAGCAGTCGCGCGGTTCCGGACTGAGCGCCTTAACCGCGAGACCACCGCGGCCGGCTTCAGCGATCATTGAAGATGTTTTAAAATAAAGCGAAACGCGTTTGGTTTTAATAAAACTTCTTGTATAGTCACAAAAGACGGTATTAACCCACATAACTCTCATCTGTAACTGCGTATCGCAGGCTCTGCTTGAGGTACATAGGTAACACATGTTTTCCGATACTAGCTCTTTGTGTTTTGTTCATTCGGCAGACTGGTTTGCTGCGCTTCTCTTCGCTTGTCTATTCTGTGAAAGTCTCTTCATCTCTCCATGACTACATCTATTTGAACCTGATTACTATATTCATCTCTACGTCTCCCCTACAATTTTTACACCGCGACTGACGATTTCTCGATATCCTCGGGCGATGTCATATCTCTTCTTTTAGTCAAGATGTGCCTCAAATTTTTCATTTTCCCATTTCGATTCGATTCAGTATCTCTTCATTAAATTATATCCTTTAACTGTTTGATCTTCAGCATTCTTCTGATGTGCCACATTTCAGAATCAATTTTGTTCTTATCTTTACTGCTTAGTATCCACGCTTCACTTCCTTGCTACTATACACTCCAGACAAATATCTGGAGAAAGAATTCCTGACACATAAATTTACATTCGAAGTTAATAAACTCCTGTTTTTATTAATTATTTTCTTTCTGTTGCCACTCTGCCTTTTGTACCCTCTCTAATTCGCCCATCACCAGTTATTTTGCCGCCCAAATAGCAAAAGTGGATCTACTACTTCTACTGTTTTATTTTCTAAATTAATTACCTCAGTATCGCCTAATTTAATTCAACTACATTCCAATATTTTTGCTTTATTTTTGTTGATGTTCATCTTAAAATCTCAAGACATTATCCATTCCGCTCAATTGCTCTTCCAAGGCATTTGCCGCCTCCGAAAGAATTAATATCTTCGACGTCCCTTTATCATACTTCGCCTTCCAAATTTTCGTTTCCTTTACTGCTTGCTCACTCTACAGAATGAATAACATTGGGAATGATGCACCTCTGTCTCGCTCCTTTCTGAACCACTGCTTCCCTTCCATGCACTTCAGCTCTGTAGTCTGGTTTCTATACAGGTTTTAAATAACCTTTCGCTTCATGTATCTTATCCGGCTACCAACAAAATTTCTATATTGTGAAAATCTTTCTCTTATTCTTTCCCGAGGCCGGTTGCTATAAGTTTTTTCATTCTTCCGGGAATAACTCGTGTCGTTATTCTCAACCATACCTTATTAAATAGATGTTTCGTTGGTGTTCACACCTGTCAGCACCTCCTTTATATAGGATTGCAACTATTCGATTTGATTCTTGAAGTCTGGGGATATTTCGCCCATCACATATTTCTTGCACCCCAGGTAGAATAGTTTTGTCACGACTGCCTCTCACAAAGGTCTCAATATTTCTGCGGAAATGTTATCCACTAGCGGACCCTTGTTTCCACTTTGGTCTGTCAGTGGTGTGTCAAATTCATCTCTCATTTTCAGTATCTCCTCCCATCCTTTCTTAATTTACTCCCTCTTCCGTTTGTATAATATTGCCTTATATTCATTTCGCTTACATAGAACTTCTACATATTCCTTCCACATTTCCCTTCTTTGTTCAGTACTGGCTTGTTATCGGAGGTCTTGATATTCATACAGTTGCTTCCTGTGGGCGGCATCTATATTTTCCCTAGTCATGCATGCCTCTATAGACTTGCATTTGTCGTCTAGCCATTCCTGCTTTACCGTTTTCTGTCGGTCTTACCTTTTAGACGTCTGTATGCCCTATAGCCTACTTCATTCGATGCATTTTCATACTTTCTCCTTTAGTCAGTTAAATTCAATATCTCTTATATTATTGTAGGACTCTTACTAGGCATTGTCTTTTACGTTTTTCAACCCCTGCTGCGTTCACAATTTCATCTCTCAAACATACCCATTCGTCTTCTGTTGCATCTGTTTCAGTCTAATATTTCTAACGTTCCATCTGAAATTCTCAACAATTTCTGGCTCTTTTAGTATTTCCAGGTCATGTCCTTTAACTTCCTACCTTTTCCAATTTCTTCAGTTTCAGACTGCAGTTCATAGACAATAAATTACGCTCAGTGTCCTATTTGCCCTTGGAAAAACTTACAGATTGAAATCTGGTTTCGAAATCTTTGTTCTTAAGACTATATAAACGATCTGAAAACTTCTAGGGTCTTCCAGACTTTTCCACATATACAACCTTCTTAAATCATATATTCAATTATTGTCTATGCCAGTATTACCAGCTTCCTCTTTTTTTTTCCTTTTACCTAGTCCATGCTCTCCAACTATTTTTTTTCTCTTTCTTTTTCTATTACTGAATTTCGCTCCCTACCACAGTTAAATTTTCGTTTCCCTTAACTATCTGAATAATTTCTTTTATCTCATCATATGTTCTTTCAATTACTTCCTCATCTGCGGAGCTAGTCATGATATCAACTTATACTAGTGTGGTAGGTGTTGGCATCGTGTCTATCTTGGCTACGATACTGCGTACACTACACTGTTCGTAGTAGTTATTGATATACCTATTTTCGTATTCATTACCGGACCTACTCCTGGATTACCCGTATTTCATTTTATTTTTATAGCGCTGTATTCACCTGACCAGAAGTCTGCTTTTTCCTCCCAGTTCACTGATTTCAACTATATTTAATCTCAACCAATCCACTTCATTTTATAAATTCTCTGACCTACGTATCAGATTAAACGATGTAACATCAGCACTCTGACTCGTAGAGCGCCAGTTTCGTTTCTCTTCAGGACATATTCCTGAATCGTACCCCATACCGAGATCCTAAAGGGGGACTATTTACCTCGGAATATTTTATCCAGGAGAATGCCATCACCATTAAGACATACAATACAGCAGCATGCCGTCGGGAAAAATAATGGTTGTAGTTTCCTCCTTGCTGTTAGACGTTCGCAGTACCAGCATAGCAACGGCTTTTTGATTTATATTACAGGACCAAATCAATCAGTTACCCAGGTGGTTGTCACGGCAAGTGCTATCAAGGCTACCGCCGCTCTTCAGGAATCGCTAGTTAATCTGGCCTCTCCACAACTACCCCTCCGTTGTGGTGACCCGTATGGTATAGCTACACTCCTGGAAATGGAAAAAAGAACACATTGACACCGGTGTGTCAGACCCACCATACTTGCTCCGGACACTGCGAGATGGCTGTACAAGCAATGATCACACGCACGGCACAGCGGACACACCAGGAACTGCGGTGTTGGCCGTCGAATGGCGCTACCTGCGCAGCATTTGTGCACCGCCGCCGTCAGTGTCAGCCAGTTTGCCGTGGCATACGGAGCTCCATCGTAGTCTTTAACACTGGTAGCATGCCGCGACAGCGTGGACGTGAACCGTATGTGCAGTTGACGGACTTTGAGCGAGGGCGTATAGTGGGCATGCGGGAGGCCGGGTGGACGTACCACCGAATTGCTCAACACGTGGGGCGTGAGGTCTCCACAGTACATCGATGTTGTCGCCAGTGGTCGGCGGAAGGTGCACGTGCCCGTCGACCTGGGACCGGACCGCATCGACGCACGGATGCACGCCAAGACCGTAGGATCCTACGCAGTGCCGTAGGGGACCGCACCGCCACTTCCCAGCAAATTAGGGACACTGTTGCTCCTGGGGTATCGGCGAGGACCATTCGCAACCGTCTCCATGAAGCTGGGCTACGGTCCCGCACACCGTTAGGCCGTCTTCCGCTCACGCCCCAAAATCGTGCAGCCCGCCTCCAGTGGTGTCGCGACAGGCGTGAATGGAGGGACGAATGGAGACGTGTCGTCTTCAGCGATGAGAGTCGCTTCTGCCTTGGTGCCAATGATGGTCGTATGCGTGTTTGGCGCCGTGCAGGTGAGCACCACAATCAAGACTGCATACGACCGAGGCACACAGGGCCAACACCCGGCATCATGGTGTGGGGAGCGATCTCCTACACTGGCCGTACACCACTGGTGATCGTCGAGGGGACACTGAATAGTGCACGGTACATCCAAACCGTCATCGAACCCATCGTTCTACCATTCCTAGACCGGCAAGGGAACTTGCTGTTCTAACAGGACAATGCACGTCCGCATGTATCCCGTGCCACACAACGTGCTCTAGAAGGTGTAAGTCAACTACCCTGGCCAGCAAGATCTCCGGATCTGTCCCCCATTGAGCATGTTTGGGACTGGAGGAAGCGTCGTCTCACGCGGTCTGCACGTCCAGCACGAACGCTGGTCCAACTGAGGCGCTAGGTGGAAATGGCATGGCAAGCCATTCCACAGGACTACATCCAGCATCTCTACGATCGTCTCCATGGGAGAATAGCAGCCTGCATTGCTGCGAAAGGTGGATATACTCTGTACTAGTGCCGACATTGTGCATGCTCTGTTGCCTGTGTCTATGTGCCTGTGGTTCTGTCAGTGTGATCATGTGATGTATCAGACCCCAGGAATGTGTCAATAAAGTTTCCCCTTCCTGGGACAATGAATTCACGGTGTTCTTATTTCAATTTCCAGGAGTGTATATACACTGAAGAGCAGAAGAAACTGGTACACCTGCATCATATCGTATAGGAGCCCCGCGAGCACGCAGAAGCGCCGATACACGACGTGGCATGGACTCCACTAAAGTCTGAAGTAGTACTGGACGGAATTGATTCCATAAATTCTGCAGGGCTGTCCATAAATCTGTAAGAATACGAGAGGGTGGAGACCTCTTCTGTACAACACGTTGCAAGCCATCCCTGACATGGTCCATAATGTTCATTTCTGGGGGAGTTTGGTAGCAGGCTGAAGTGTTTAAACTCAGAAGAGTATTCCTGGATCCACTCTGTACCGATTCTGGACGTGTGGGTGTCGCATTGTCGTGCTGGAATTGCCCAAGTCCGTCGAAATGCACAATGGATATACAATTTGAAACGAGACTCCTCCGAACAGGCAACATGTTTCCAGTCATCAACAGTCCGATGTCGGTGTTGATGGTTCCAGGTGAGGCGTACAGCTTTGTGTCGAGCAGTCATCAAGGGTACACGAGTGGTCCTTCGACTCCGAAAGCCCGTATCGATGATGTTTCGTTGAATGGTTCGCAAGCTGACAATTGTTGATGGCCCAGCATTGAAATCTGCAGTAATTTGCCGAAGGGTAGCACTTTTGTCACGTTGGACGATTCTCGTCAGTCGTCGTTGTTACCGCTCTTGCAGGATCTTTTTCCGGCCGCAGAGACGTCGGAAATTTGATGTTTTACCGGATTCCTGATATTCACTGTACACTCGTGAAATGGTGGTACGGGAAAATCCCCACTTCATCGCTACCTCGGAGATGCTGTGTCCCATCACTCGTACGCCGACTATAACACCACGTTCAACCCCACTTGAATCTTGATAACGTGCCATTGTATCAGCAGTAACCGATCTAACAAATGCGGCAGACACTTGCCTTATAGCCCGCATCTCGTGGTCGTGCGGTAGCGTTCTCGCTTCCCACGCCCGGGTTCCCGGGTTCGATTCCCGGCGGGGTCAGGGATTTTCTCTGCCTCGTGATGGCTGGGTGTTGTGTGCTGTCCTTATGTTAGTTAGGTTTAAGTAGTTCTAAGTTCTAGGGGACTTATGACCACAGCAGTTGAGTCCCATAGTGCTCAGAGCCATTTGAACCATTTTTTGAACTTGCCTTATATAGGCGTCGCCGACCGCAACGCCGTATTCTGCCTGTTTATATGTCTCTGTATTTGAATACGCATGCCAATACCAGTTTCTCTGGCGCATCTGTGTATACCATTCAGGCATGCAAGCCACTCCACCTCGATACTGACAGTTGCCTGTTCATTAGGCACTTTCATTCCTTTCCATTATATTTGCTTTAGCAAATTGCGGGATATATCTTTGCCACACATTGCACGAGTCTGCTGTAACCAGTTTTGCTTAATCGATATAAGTACTGAAGCAACCTTTTTGCATGTTCACTGAAGCAGTTTACATCTTTGAGGAGTTAGTTTTTGATCAATGGGAATCGTACGTGGATTGCAGGCCATGAGGTCATTCTTGTCTGAAGTTCTGTTCTAGGTTCGGTTGGATGCTAGAATCTGGTGCTGCGGTTGGTGGTGGTCTTTGCTGTGGAAGAGAGATTGAGTTTGTATGGTGGAGGTGTATGTCTTTGTGGAGATTCTACAATGAAAAAATAATTGGGTGAGATCATTTCGATTTACTTGCTGTGGTGAAACTTAAAGTGGTGAGGTAATGTTGGCATCACTTAGTCGCAATTACTTTGCGAATAGCGACGGGGCTTTGTGCATGCATATAGTAAAATGAGAGCTCATAGGTTGCTCATACTTATAGGTGGACTGCGCCCACTTGCTCCAAAAATAAAACTTACAGAGGTGGAACTCCAGATGGCCGAAGGTTTAGAAAAAATAGCGTCATTGGTGTGGATCGGGCGAGTCATGAGCCATTTGCCTTACCGTAGTCTCCGCCCAGTGGCTGGTGCAACTGGAAGAGGGGAGAACGAGTTGCCGCGGGTCGTGGGATCGAGCCTCTACACGGCAGTTTTTTTCATTTTCAGTTTTTATGTTACTTTCATTGCAAATAAATTGAAAACGAACAAAATAATCCACTCGTGTACAGCGCAATTTGCTATAACCCTTTCTGGAAAATTATTGCGCCAGCAGGCTACGTATGTCTGCAACGGAGTACTGGCTCTTTTCGACAGAGGACTAACGAAACGGTAGATAAAACGTGTCAGAATAAGGGTGTTCAGAAATTCACGTTACAGACTTCTAAGATTTGTGGAGGGGAGTGAGTACATAATATTTTGAACAGCATCGATGTCGGGAAACGTACTGTTGCCGTTCTAAGGTGATTTCAGTTCAGATGCTTAACTCATCCACTACTGCTTGAGGAACTGTATTAGGCATGACGCAGTACAATTATTAGGTAACAATTCGACAGGGAAAGATAACGAAACATCCATTTAACACTTAAGCACATTCGGTTGTGTTAAAACTTAAACATTAGATCTTTATATTACTCCAAAGCAAAAAAGGAACCGGCATACTGTACAGAAAGTACTGATGCGTTACAGCAGCGGCTCGATGTGGCGCCCACCAACTTTTTCACAGACATTGTACCTAGGATGTCTGTTATGGTATACGCTCTCCATTCCACCTGGTGCCTCTTCAGTTTCTAGTGCAGCAGCCAGAACTGATGCCAGCAGATTTTCCTCCGTCTCTACGGGAGTGATAAATTGATGTTTCGTTACGTTTTCTTTCAAACTCTTACCTAATAATTGTATTCCGTCAAGTCTAATTCAGTTCCACAATCAGAAGTGGATGAGTTAAAAATCGTAGAACGGAAACGACATC
Source organism: Schistocerca cancellata (assembly GCF_023864275.1). Taxonomy (NCBI): domain Eukaryota; kingdom Metazoa; phylum Arthropoda; class Insecta; order Orthoptera; family Acrididae; genus Schistocerca; species Schistocerca cancellata. Next base: position 140,739,971 of record NC_064633.1, read on the forward strand.
TTTCCAGACATGGGTTCCTGTTCGAAATATTATGTACTCACTCCCCTCTACAGGTCCTAGAAGTTTGTAACGGGAATTTCCGAAAACACAGTATAGGAATTTCGCCATTCATTCGACAAAAGCTATGAAACTTACAATAAGCTAATACAAAATCTTTTAGCTGATGCAATGAAGCCCTGTGTGCAGGAGAACAAATTTCTTCTTTTAATTGACTCTTGGGAAAGACAAACAATCCCACAATTATAAGACGAAATTTGTGAAGGTGAAGAAGGACTGCCTTCGTGCACTATTAAACTGATTCGCCCCCAAATGCACTTCACTAGTGCAAACCTGCGATGTCTATTTTTATCTCCAGGTAAAGAATTTGAACAAAAAGCTTCAAGACTGCTCTTATCTCATCGAGAGAGAAGAATAAATCACATCACGAGAAGACTGCATCAAAATACATTCCACTGTACATCACTAATTATTCTCACCAACATTTGGCTAAATGATGCGTAACAAATGATTTGCTGTCATGGTGTAGGATGGGAGTGAACCTTTTATGAATATAAAACAAGTTTGTTTTTCTATAGAAACTTTAAAACAACCATGTAATTCGACATAAAATTTTTCTGGGTGTGGTACCGCGTCATAATGTATAAAACTGCTGCTGCTGGAGTAAAATCCACCGTTTCGGCCACGGTTGTAGAGGCCTTTAGACCCATAAGAAGGCCGCTGCAACCGTGGCCGAAACGTTGGTTTTCTCCAGCAGCAGTAGTTTTATACATTATGACGCGGTACCATACCAAGAAAACTTTTATGTCGACTGACTCTGGCCGCGGAATCCTATGCAATTATAACCATGTAATTGTAAAAATCCACCGTTTGTAAAGTGTGCAAGATGCCGACTACTGTTTTTACGATAAATACCACCCAAGCACATGTAAATCATCAACTGTAAAATAATAAAAGTGTCCAGTTTCATATATAAAGTTGTCATGTGCGCCTTATAGTCACTTCCTGGAATTTTTTTTCCAGTTACAAATTTTCATTTGTCTTTCCTTTTCACGCTTTTTATGAATATGTTAATAATGTTGAAAATTATTTCGGTTTTATTTGTGGTGTAAGTAACGTAAAATCTGAAAATTGAAAAAGTTTCCTCGTAGGGTCCCGATCCCACAACCTTCGAACTACGCTTCTGTATTCTTTCCACAGCGCCAACCACTACCTGGAAAGAGACCTTCCACAAATGGCTCATGCCTGGTTTTTTCTCTAAGAGCTTGGCGATCTGGATCTCCCACTTCTGCAACTTCCATTTCTGACCAAGCCCAGCATACACTATAAATTTTGGCGAAATCGGCGACGGCCAGCAGACCCCGTCGCTTTGTTAGTGAACAGAATCTGGTTATAGCGCCGTACACTATCTTTCCACTTCGTCGTGTAGTAAATTCAAAGTTGTTACCGTCTCCTGAAGTACAAAACAGGTTTTGCTTTGTTCAAAATCGTAAGATGAGAACATCATGTTTCGAATTCAAAAACGGTTCAAGTGGCTCTGAGCACTATGGGACTTAACATCTGAGGTCATCAGTCTCCTAGAATTTAGAACTACTTAAACCTAACTAACCTAAGGACATCACGCACATCCATGCCCGAGGCAGGATTCGAACCTGCGACCGTAGCGGTCGCGCGTCTCCAGACTGAAGCGCCTAGAACTGCTTGGCCATTTCGGCCGGTATGTTTCGAATGATTGCCGTAAATACTTCTAGGTTTGAGTACTCATGTGGGCTTGTAAAATCGTGTCCTTGTGTCCTGTTACAATACAGTCGCTTATCAGTCTACTTGTTTTGCATTTATTTCGATATATACCTTACCACTCTTAGTCATTAAGACAAAAGATCATGCCCCATTGCACGGCAGGTGTCCTGTTACTATGTCGAGTGTTCACGTCACATCCCACGAGCATGGTGATGGATCGACAATCGCATACTGAGTTGCAGTCACGAGACATCAGTAATAAGTAGCTCTTTGCGTGCTATCAGCTTACATGTGCTGATAATGTAAGTCGACAGTGACGTTTCACGAAAAGCTGCTTATCAGATATCGTGCGGAGTAATCTCGTACGCTAGTGTGAGGTTACGTAAAAATTATATTTCTGAATTGCATTTTGGCTCTGATGGTTTAATGGGCTTTCGTACTCAAAGTCAGCAATTACACAACTGAGGAGACAATCTCGCTGCACAGCTGGGCTCTATAAGGAAAGGCTAACATTTTTTCAATTGCGGATCACTGTTTGAGGAATCATTACAGTCAATCAGAGCAACTTTTTTACCAGTTAGGGCATGTTTGTACCACTTACTACAGTTGTTTCAAAGGGCTTCTGCTCAACTTATTTGCATTATTTTGTACTAAAAGTAACAGTTTTATAATCTATGTGACTTTCAGATCGTATTTCAGTTGTCTGTACAACCTCCTACAAGCTCTTAAGCTTGTGATTACCCTTTAATTGCGAAGAGAGCTTCTAATGACAGAGATTTAAATTGAACAATGTCTCGTCGATACAAATATCTTGATATTTCAAAGTAAACCTGCAGTACTGAACTCACATTATTTTTACTTATTATTAACAGTGTACCCAGCGCATTTGATATAGGGTTTTTTGTTTTGTTTTTTAAGACTGGTCTACATTTATCCGGAATGGCGGTGTAACTTTGTACCAGCATTAAAACTCAAATTTTACTCTAATAATGTATAATTAGTATACATTTTCATTTTATAAAGTACTGAATAACTATGGATGTAAAATGTTAATTAGTATCCAGTATTTTCAAGAACTGGTAAAAACTGGTACAACATTTCCCCGATTGACTATACTCATATTATGTGAATAGTACCTATTTAAGCTTATTTTTATCATTTGTGCTGTGTTACGAAACTAGTGTGTGTGTGTGTGTGTGTGTGTGTGTGTGTGTGTGAGAGAGAGAGAGAGAGAGAGAGAGAGAGAGAGAGAGAGAGAGAGTGTGTGTGTGTGTGTGTGTGTGTGAGAGAGAGAGAGAGAGAGAGAGAGAGAGAGAGAGAGAGACTGTATCTGCTAAGCTATAAGAGTCAGATAGCGTTCTTGAATTATTTTCTGGGTGTAAAAAATATACCTTTTGCATAGCTTGAGGGGTTTAGGACTTTATTATTGCTATTTATGGGTGCAGCCATTGCTTTCTATCATCACACACGACTAGTAACGACGTTTTATTTACGACAGATAGTCTTCGGTTCGTGCCGTGTTTCGTGATGTCCATTATAGCTGTAGAACTTGTTTTTACCACAGGGCCATTCCAAAAGAAGGAACAGATTTCAAACATTTATTGCTTCCACACTGCAAAAGATAGAAACACAATTCCAGCATTCCTGGAAAGAGAAAAGTTCAAATCTTTATGCATTCAATGTCAGCACCGTGTGTTGCACGACAAATGTCAAAACGGTGGCTCATTTCCTGCCACCAAAGGAGCATCTGGTCTCTCGAATTATCTATGCACGTTCCAGGACATTGGATTGGAAGAGGAGCAGCAGAAGACGAACTTCATTGCCGGTGGCCTCCCAGGTCTCCAGGCCATAGACATCTATGGGGTTAAGTAAAAGACCTCGTTTTTATCCCCCCTATGCCTTACACTCTTGAAGGTCTGTGACAAAGCATTGTTGAAGCTGTGACTTGGATAACGAGAGACCAGATGCTTCGTGCGTGGCAGGAAACGAGCCACCGTTTTGATAATTGACGTCACTAGCACATGGCGCTCACATTAAACGCATAAAAACTTGAACTTTTCTCTTCCAAGGAACGTGTGAATTGTGTTTATATCTATTGTAGTTTGGAAACAATAAATGTTCGTAATCTTTTCCTTCTTTTTTAATAGACCTGTACATGATTGCGCAGGCATCAACGACGAGCCAATCAACACAAGTGTTTTCTGGGTGTGGTGCTACGTAATACTGTAAACTAGCAATCACTGGATAAAACCGGCGTTTCTTCTGCAGGAGAAGGCCGCTGTAACCGCGAACGAAATCTCGCTTTTATCCAGTGATAGTTTACAACTTGATGCGGCGCCATACCCAAGAAACTTTTATGTTAATTTTTTTATGAAGCTCGATTCGTTCTTTTTACAATAAATGTTTCTCTCATTTATATGTAACTGATAATAATAGTTGTAATTCGAACATTTTTCCGATGTAGTAAATTTTCGTACAGTAATGAAAACTGCCTTTGTTGTTTAAGTTTCAAGATATCGCCAATGGTTCGCATGTTTACTGCGCCACTGGTGAAAGCCGACGCCTAATATCGCAATTCCATCTTTATCCCGCAATTTAATAGCATAGCCAACGCAACGACGACTGTGCTGGAAAGACGTATTAACAATTATTCGGTCCAGCATCACAATTGGACAACCAGTGGATGTCATATTTGCAGACAGTGCATTCGATTAGAATTGATAACTATTGAAACACACACACACACACAATAGATTTAAAATACTGCGTCAACTTCACTGCAGTAATGGGACACAATAAAGACGGGCCCAAGATACATTCTAATGAACAGATGTACGGCTGTGGTTGTTGTCTCACAGCTTCCCAATACGTAATGAAAGCCTCTGCTCGAAACGTGCGACCTACAATGAACTGTCAACGTACAGCATTGTACAGGCAGATCATGCCGCTTTCATCTTTTTCCTTGGACACGCTCTCATAAATACCCAAGCGGCTCACTTGTACAAACGCTCCACGAACTACTACACTAGCGAGCAATTTCATTACTGAGACGGGCCCTGCTTACCGCCAACAATCAAGTACTTCTCTCGTTCTCTTCGTAAAATATGACCATTGGCTAACTTATCGCTACCAGCTTAGCCGGATCCTTCTAGAACTATCTATCTATATCCGGATGCCGCTTCAGCTACTGCCGGGTCTGGGTGCTGACGAGTCCTCTCCATTTGGCTCGGTCCTCCCACCACTTTTCTTCCTCCACTTGCTGCCAGGTCACACCTCTCCTTTCCACAGATATTCTCACTCCCATTTCCCACCGTGTTCTTGGGCGCCCTCTAGGTCTTTTTCCATCCATCTTTAGTTCTTCCATAATTTTGGGGAGTCTCTGCCCATGCATCCTCTTAACATGCCCATACCATCTTAGTCTCTTTCTTTCAATTTCTTCTCTCATACTTTTTTGTTTAAGGTTCTGTCTAATCTCTACATTCCTTACTCTGTCCATTCTTGTTTTTCCCTTAATTGCTCTGAGAAATTTCATTTCCCCTGCTTGCAGTCTGCTTCACTCTGTCATTGTCCATGTTTCTCCATCATAGGTGACAACAGTGAAATAATAATTCTTATACGTAAGGAGTTTTGCTTTTTCTGAAACTTCCTTATTCCAAATCAGGTGTTTTTATTGTTTGGTGGAAATTGCCTCCCTTCTGTAACGTTCTATTAATTTCGTTGGTTATTCTTCCATCCTTGGATATTTCACTCAAGTGAAGCTTTCTACCACTTTGAGGGGTTCTCCATTCAAGGTAATATTTCCGTTGATCCCTTTCTCTCTTCCAAATACCATTACTTCACTCTTTATTTATTTTTAATCCATACCTTTGCATTATTTCCTTCCACGCATCAAGTTGTAACTGTAACTACCACTTTATCACCCCATATTACCATATCATCTGCAAAAATCATCTTCTTCTCTTTTTCTTTTACTATATCTTTAACTGCCCTGTTCATTCCCTCCATCACAACATTAAAAGGTGCAAGAGATAGAATACTTCCTTGCTTAAGTCCTTATCTTATTTCAAAGTATTCAGAGTTCCCCAATAGTATTCTAATTCTACAATTATGTCCCCTGTACACTGTCTTTGTTATATTAAAGTATCTATCTTCTATCTCTATCATCTTCATTTCTTCTCAGAGCCTTTCCCTGTTAACTGAGTCGTATGCCTTTTCTATGTCTATAAAAACCATTATCACCCTTTTGTTATACTCCCAACTTTTTTCCAACAGTTGACGGATAGAAAATATCAGGTCGATCGTGCTTCTTCCTTTCCTAAACCCATGCTGTTATTCACTCAGCTCCTTTTCTATCTTTTCAATTATTCGATTTAGTAAAATTCTTTCAAAAATCTTGGCTGTATGACTCATAAGGGTTATGCCTCTGTAGCTTTTACAGAGTCTTTTATTGCCTTCTAGAACTGTCTTTTAAAATATGTACAAAGATTTATATAAATTTTTCTCTTCTCTTTCTGCACAAACTACTGATACATGCTGACGAAATACACAGAAAAACACAAAATGCGTTATTGACAGTAATATCCAACTGCATATTTACCACACCATGAGATAGTATTTGCACCGACATGTTAGTTCTAATGGGTGATCATAGGTTGTAACACGTACATACCCGGATTGGTTAGATCACCGTGTATACCTAACAGTACAGAAATATGGCAATCGGTTCAAAACACAGCCGAAACGAGATGCGGAAACGCACATTAATTGCCAAGAAATGATCGTCTCCTCTACCTCAGTTTTAGTTAAAACAACAGGTCAGGGATGTAAATACGCTGAAGCAGGCGCGTCATTGCACTGTGGTTCCATCGAGCGAGGTAGCGCAGTGGTCAGCACACTGGACTCGCGTTCGGGAGGATGACGGTTCAATCCCGCGTCCGGCCATCCTGATTTAGGTTTTCCATGTTTTCCCTAAATCGCTCCAGGCAAACGTCGAGATGGTTCCTTTCAAAGGGCGCTGCCGACTTCCTTCCCCATCCTTACCTAATCCGATGAGACCGATGACCTACCTGTTTGGTCTCTTCCCCCAAGCAATCCAACCTTGTGTGGCTCACCGACAATGAGTGGCCCCTGGCGCCAGAAATAAAGAAAGAAAGACAAATTGGAATTGAAATATGAGTGAAACTGAGCTATCAAGAGAAGTCTTTTACTACGAGGGCTATCCACAAAGTACATTACGTTTTGGCATTAAAAATAAATAAAGTATTGGAAATTTTTTTTTATTATATACAGATGAAAGCCACACTTAAATGCTACTTTTCTACATAGTTGCCATTTAAATTAAGGCACTTATCGTAGCGATGGACGAGCTTGGAAATTCCTTCATCGTAAAATTTGGCCGCCTGCGCCTTCAACCACGTGGCGACTGTCTTTTGGGACAGAAAAGGTGTGATTTTTGTGGATTTCCTGGAAAGACGCACTATAATAAACTCTCAAAGGTATTGCCAAACTCTGCACAACTTCAGAAGAGCAATACAAAACAAGCGGAGGGGAAAGTTGGGCTCAAAGATCTCGCTGATTCACGACAACGCCCGGGCCCACACGGCAAATGCCACTCGTGAAGTTCTCGAATCTTTTAAGTGGGAGTTGTTTCCTCATCCGCCGTACAGTCACGACCTGGCACCGAGCGATTTCCACTTATTCCCAGCAATGAAGAAGTGGTTGGCTGTGCAGCGTTTTGATGACGACGCACAGCTTCAAGAAGAGGTAACCACGTGGTTGAAGGCGCAGGCGGCCGAATTTTACGACGAAGGAATTTCCGAGCTCGTCCATCGCTACGATAAGTGCCTTAATTTAAATGGCAACTATGTAGAAAAGTAGTATTTAAGTGTGGCTTTCATCTGTATATAATAAAAAAATGTCCAATACTTTATTTATTTTTAATTCCAAAACGTAGTGTACTTTGTGGATAGCTCTCGTATATTAAAATAACCAAAGTCGATTTTGGAAATCACTCTGATGTAAAGACGTGCGAATCATTTGGTCCGCTTTAGTTAGCAGACGACACTACGTTCAGTGCGTCAATTTACTCGTAGCGAAACACGATGAGATAAAGATTATACAAATTTTATATGCAGTTTAATTTGAAATAGTTTAAATTTATTGCTACGTCCAACGAAGATACTCTTTGCACACAATATTAAAAGTAAAGTTTGGTTGCCATCGGAAACAAGTGAATACCACTCTGGAATCATACAAGTCTTTCAGTTTCTATCGCACAGCCACTACTCCGGGAGTTTTCTCAGCTGAATGTGTCAGATCATATGACACACAACTGTGTAAGAGGTCATGCACAAATTATATTCGCTGCTATAAATGAAACGCATATTAAACAATGACGACTACAGTGCCAGGCTTATTGCGAACAGTGCCATTTGATCGCCAAAGCTGGCATCTCGAATACCAGTGACCTCCGCCGATTCAGTACTTGCGAGACGGGAAAACACTAAGATGTGGGAGTACTATGCTAGAACTGGAGATACGAACTGCGCTGGCACAATGACGAAAGCTGACCTACCTTATTTAGTTATACGTGAGAAGAAACAAGAAATTCAAACCGCATTTTATTCCGTTTATAGTTCACTTATTATTTGAAAGGCAAATAACATTTTTGACAAAAGTACAGGTTAAGGTTTGAAATTCGTCTACAATCGTTAACAATTTTCATAAAAATGTATTATTTCTTGTGACATCTGCATGAAAAACACGACGGTGAGACATTCGACATGTCTAAGAATACCTATACGAGCGAATGCAAAGATCACGTAGCACAGAAACTTCGCAGGAGAATCTGTAATTCGTAGTATTCTGATTTACAAACTTTATACAATTCATGCTCTTCCAACAGAAAATGTCTCAGACAAGCGTCGATAAAAAGTATGCTTGACTGATTCTCAGAATCAAATTAACGGAACATAACTGTTGTAGTTTATGCAGGTTAACGCAGCTAAATGACAGGTAACACGATTTAAGGGACAAAATAAACTTATGCTTTATTCGCACAACACATATTAATACATCTGACTACCAAATTACATTACGTTGTCCCAACATCAAACACGGAACATGTATATTCCATAGAGTCTAATCCACTCTGCACATTATATCTTGTGCGCCACTATGCACGCTGGAAAATGTTTGTTCACATATCCTCAACAATAACTGAAGTGTAGCAGAGTTCATTTACATTAGTTTCATTAGTTGCGGCAACCTGTGACAATTTGTTTTAGGCATCCCCAAAAAGTTGTAATTGATTTGACGTCTGTGTTTTAGGTACTACGAACAGGAGGGACTCAAATGTTTGTTGTTGACTTACCTTCTGACTGCTATGGATGCTCCGTGGTGACTGGTGAGATATAAACTCATGTTGCTCGCCGGTCGCCTCATCTCAGACTGATGCCTAGCAACGGCGTGGGCCGCTGCAGAGGCCTCTATATTGTTGACAATTGCATCGCGTCGCGATTTGTTATTTACTCTTGCGGCTATGCTGGAAACAGTCAGCTCACAATTAAGGAAATTGTCCAGCAGTAATAGCACGGGCGTAATAGAATGGGACGATTGGGACAATGCCCCATAGTTTAAGGTTCCTGTGGAATAAAAAAAAATGGGAAGAAATGAGGAAAAACTAAAACAGAAAGGAAAACTGAAAAATTTAGTAAAATAGTCAAGAGAAGTCATTCACTATTTTAAAATAATGGAAGATTGTTTCAAAAATCACTGTCATGTAAAGATCTGCAAATCATTAACCTCCTTTACACAGTCCATAGTTCATTCTGCATCAGTTAACTGAATATATAGTACGAAAGGGACAAGATATGTGAGTACACGTCGTCAGTGGCGTATACAGTGATGTGCAGAAAAGAATCAAATCACAAATTTAGCGGAGGCAAAATGCTACTCGATTAACAGCCCTGATTTCGAAATACTTGAAAACATACAGAAATTCTTTGGTCACAGCATGGTACTGTGGTACGATTAAAAACTTTACTTCGTGAATACTTCTAAGGTAATGCTAAAGACACCAAATCCAATGCGTTGGACTAGTAGATAGAAAATGAAGTATACGCTTGAAGATTCATCGATATCCTTAGGGTTGTGAAAAACGTAATTCTCAAGTGCAAAAAATGTTACTAACAAAGTATAGAAAACTTACCCTTTTCAGGCTCAGTTTAAACCACTAGAAAGGATTTATACATCACCTAAGAGTTTCCAGTCTGAGAGTATGTATTTTGCAGCTCTAGATGAATTCGTAGGAACGGCTTTGTCAGATGCAAAGATGGAATATCGGGGTTTAACATCCCGTTGACGGCGAAGTCATTAGGGATGGAGGGGAAGGATTGGTAAGGAAATCGGCCACATCCTTTTCAAGGGAACCATTCTGGCATTTGCCTCTAGCTATTTGGGGAGAAATTACGGTAAATTTCTACCTGCGTCGGAGGACGGGGATTTGCATTGCTATCTTCCAGAATGTGAGTCGATTGTCATCGACCTGCGACCCATTCCTCAACTGCTCTCATTACGCGACCGTTTTTTTCGGAAACAGTCCCCGCAATGTATGTAAAATCGTAACGCAAAGACCTATTCGATCGGAATAATTAATCGACAGGGAGAAATGTAATATACAATATTGTGTTGGCAGAAGAGCCAACACCGTGTTGCTAGAGGAGGCCGAAATGCACGCCTTTAAGCTCACGCAGGATGGCGTGAGGTCTGGAAAATGACAATGTAATTAATATAGCCAATAAGGTACGTTGCTGCTGGAATACTTAACTTTAATCCATAATTGGTGTACATCTCTCTTGTTGATACATGATTTATAATCTCAATATAAACTGGTAATGGCGCCTTGCTAGGTCGTAGCAAATGACGTAGCTGAAGGCTATGCTGGCTATCGTCTCGGCAAATGAGAGCGTATTTGTCAGTGTAGCTTCGCTAGCAAAGTCGGCTGTACAACTGGGGCTAGTGCTAGGACGTCTCACTAGACCTGCCGTGTGACGGCGCTCGGTCTGCAATCACTGACAGTGGCGACACGCGGGTCCGACGTATACTAGCGGACCGCGGCCGATTTAAAGGCTACCACCTAGCAAGTGTGGTGTCTGGCGGTGACACCATATATAACAGTACTAGTGTTTCTCAGTAGCTGATTATTGTAATTTACTCTTCATTTACTGTTTTTTTTTTAATTTGCATGCCGTATATCAATGAGAGGGCGCCGAAAGCAGATTGGGACAAGGCAACATAGTCACATAGGCCACTATCCTTGGAGTAGTTCTTGGAAGGGAGCACTGAGATGCGTAAATCAATGGTTAGCAGATCACCGGATAGTCTTTTGTACTACTGTCTTTGGGCACCCAAAGAATCGCAGGCAAACATAGAGAAGTTCTCCTGCTGTGCAAGACCCCCAGCAGCGACCTTTTTTTACAACCCAGAGGATTAATGCGAAGGAATACTGTTTTTTTAGTGGATTCCAAGAAGGCACTACTGTGCATAAAAAGCTTTTCCGGAAAGCGTCAGATAGTGTAGACGCTCTCTCGAAAACGGAGTGGGTACCAATAGTTTTGGGACGTGTTGAAGGCTTGAGACACTGTGGGATGCAACTTCACTAAAATTAAATGTTTGCGCAGCACAAGAGCCGCCAGCATTGGTTAATATCAATAAAGTATATGAGTTATACAGAAAAAGTCGACTGTGCCGATGAGGACCCACGTCACTGGTCACAAAGAGAGTGAGATGGCCTTTTTTCCGTGATAAATGGTAGGATTAACGTTACTGGTTAGCCGCCTAAAGAAGAGGCCAGGGAAGAGTAGCGGCGTTTTCTAAGGAACAGTTTTACAGGCTGGCACTCGGAACATCTGTAGCCCAGCAAGTCCGCATAGGATAAAGAACGAAAATGTGGAAATGCGAGTTTTCCCTTTGGCGAAAACAAAATTACTTCTCCTCCGGAGAGAGCCTTCATCATTTGACTTCGCCTCTGTCGGGCTGCGACGCCTCCAGAGCAAATATACCGAGGGACTCAGAGAGATTTTCAGGCTGATTTGCACTTAGCCGTTGGCGAGAGCCGTTGGTGTGACGCCAATGATTCTGCAGCCACTTCAACCTCTGCCTACAATTTACTTTCGTGAGATCGGGTAGCAATCATGAGAAAGTGTGTAGAGACACTAAAGCCATTTTATAGAATTTCCTAACTTCAAGCTTCTGAATTAAATGACCAACGTGCGTATATTTGTGAAATAATAGGTCAAAAACTGTCTTCCTTCGTGATAAATAATATACTGTCACTACCAAAAAAATTTTAACCTGACCGATTCTGAAAAATGTGGGGCACTTGTACCCCATAAGCCTAATTAGATGCATGTTTTCGTATGAACCTAGGATTTTCAGAGTTAAATTTTTAATTTTTCGAATGAGTTTATCAGGTTGGCAGTTATGAAAAAAGTATAACAAATGAGTTCCAGAACACCTTTATTTTCCTGACAACGAAAAACAATATCGCGCACAAGTTTCCAACATAACATTTGAAGAAAGCCTCGACATACCATACGCCAATGTTGTCTACAAAAAAAATGGTTCAAATGGCTCTGAGCACTGTGGGACTTAACATCTGAGGTCATCATTCCCCTGGAACTTAAAACTACTTAAACCTAACTAACCTAAGGACATCACACATATCCATGCCCGAGGCAGGATTCGAACCTGCGACTGTAGCGGTCGTACGGCTCCAGACTGAAGCGTCTAGAACCGCTCCGCCACACCGGCCGGCTTTTCACAATTTCAGTGTGCAGTTAGAGCAGTGATGCATTTTCCGCCAGTTGTGATATTATGTAATGGCCTCCGTACAATTCAGTGATAGTTTGCTGCCCTATCCATTCTCACTGTGTATCTCTCCACAAGTTCCTTAGCAGCTATACACTTGTAGATCGCTAGGAGATACCCTTTCCTACACTTCAGTGATAGTTTGCTGTTCTATCCGTTCCTGCCATGTATCTGTGCACAAGTTCCTCAACAGCTGTTTCACTTGTAGATGGGTAGGACGTAATTCTTTCGGCAGTGGCTGTGGGACAGTTTCCCACCAATTTCGTGTGATATTGTGAACTAGGGCGCACAGCGAAGTGAACATATACACACACACATGAGCGATCGGAAAAAGTGGGGGTGGAGAGCGATGGGAAGTGTGGGTGTTTGCGGGGGGAGGAGAGGGGGGCAGTTGCTGTAAGACAGTTTCGAACACCATCTGGTGGCGGTGTTGTGGACTAGAGCAGCCAATCTTCAGACTTCAAGGCGAAGACACACAGGCACGAACGTAAAAAGTGGTGGCGGGGGGCAGTGGGAAGTGAGGGCGGGGGACAGCGGAGAGTGAAGGCAGCTGTAGGGCAATCCAGCAGCATGATAACACCCTCCAGAAGCTCAGCACAGACTCAGTCTATTTCCCACATATTCCCGGGGGATGTGGGTGGTTGCCGGCCGAAGTGGCCGTGCGGTTCTAGGCGCTGCAGTCTGGAACCGCGAGACCGCTACGGTCGCAGGTTCGAATCCTGCCTCGGGCATGGATGTGTGTGATGTCCTTAGGTTAGTTAGGTTTAACTAGTTCTAAGTTCTAGCGACTAATGACCTCGGCAGTTGAGTCCCATAGTGCTCAGAGCCATTTGAACCATTTGATGTGGGTGGTTGGGAAATGGGAGGCGGGAGCGAGTTGGGAAGGGGAAATAGGGTGTGGGGAAGATGGAGGGAGGATGGGGAAGGGAGGGAGGTTGGGGTTCTTGGGGTTTCCCAGAGGCATGGGGGACGGGAGGGGTGGTTTAATTGAGTAGTTTAATTAGTGGTTAATTTGATATCAAAAATGGCTCTAAGCACTATGGGACTTAACATCTGAGGTCATCAGTCCCCTAGACTTAGAACTACTTAAACCTAATTAACCTAAGGACATCACGCACATCCATGCCCGAGGCAGGATTCGAACCTGCGACCGTAGCGGTCGCGCGGTTCCGGACTGAAGCGCATAGAACCGCTCGGTCACAGCGAATTTGATATCACATTTTCACCAGCAACCCCTTATTCTCCTACTCTTCTACACACAAACCTTCTTCATAAATCTTTCTATAAGTGAAAACCGCATCAATATCCCAACGTTAGCTGCTGAGATTAGGTTTGGCACGCAGACAGAAAAACACAGTGGGGGATATTTATTTAGCAATACACAGGGTATAAACAATAACTGTATATTACATATCAGAATGGTGTAGGGGAAGTCGAAGCGAACAATTGGGTAAAGGACACTTGCGACCTATCAAGTCGTGAAACAACCTCTGATTGGTCTACAAAAACCATGTAAGCTACAGCACATGTACGCCGCACGAGATTTGCAATATCCACTCTGCCTCTTACGCTACTGGCTTAGTCAGTTATTCCATTAAAGGCCATTGAAGGAAAAAAAGGCTTTGTAAACGTTATGCAAAAACTAATAACGTTTTCAATTCGATCTACACTTAACCCTTACAAGCACAGTAGCTCTGTAGTAAGAAGGCCATACAAATGAAACGATTTACGTGTTAATATTTTGCGGTATATTTCACAATATTTTGGTGAAAAATTTAAACATACGTCAATTTTACATTTTGAATGTACAAGGACAAGGAGCTCTTAATATTCGAGGACAATCTTAGCCAAAACTTCGCGCAACGCGTAAGAATTGCAGCTTATGTAGTTTTTGTTGGCCAATCTGAGGTACTTTCGCGGCTTGATAGACCACAAGGGTCCTATATCGATTTGTTCATCTCGACTTCACCTACTCCACTATGGTACATTGTAAACAGGTATCGTTTGCATCCTTTATACAGGATGAACCAGAACTGCACCGAGAAGCATCCAGAAATTGTTGAGGGATACCTTTTGAGTATTTCAATATAAAGGATCTCCGGTCTCCGGCGGATCGTCACAGAGAAATAATGTAATAATGATGCGGTACATTCGGTTTGTTATCTCAGCTATCTTTGTTTCTGTGAAAACACCTTCACAGAAGTGAAAAAGCCTGTAATATGCAACTACAAAAACTCACAGCGCAAAATAAAAAAAGTAATGCAACGAGCATCAGATTCAAACGTGCTATGATGTGATGTGGTTACCGTCACTGTAGGAACAACTCAGAGCTGTTGTGCCACCCTGCCATTGCATCCAGCGAAACCATGTAAGAAGAACGCTGGTGGGCATAACTTAAGGACAAAAGTAACTTGAAGCTTCACTGTCAAGTAACATAGCTCGATGAAACTTGGACCATACACAGGAAGAACTGCTACAGTATAGTACAGAAGGTAAGTAAAACAAATTCGTAACAAGACGAACAAAAATGACACCTTCATTCAAAGACGGTAATTATACTGAAGTCACTTGTTCACTGGACACTACAAAAGGCGACACATGGTTCTTAATAGGGCGTGTGATGGTCACAGATGGAGGTAATTGGTTCAAGTGGCTCTGAGCACTATGGGTCTTAACTTCTGATGTCATCAGTCCCCTAGAGCTACTTAAACCTAACTAATCTAAGGACAGCACACATCCATGCCCGAGGCAGAATTCGAGCCTGTGACCGCAGCGGTCGCGCGGTTCCAAACTGCAGCACCTAGAACCGCTAGGTTATCCGGCCGGCTGGCGGTAATTTCCAAGGATGATTGCCTCTCGAAGTCGCGGGGTCCAAACGATACATATCGAACGTGCAATCCTAAATCGATTACGCGGTTCTGGTGGCGGGCGTTATGAACAATTATTTGTGATCGTCATTTTTATCTGTTTTCCGTCGTTCCCTAAGTTGCTATAAGTTACTCACCTCCGCGAATTAGTGGTAAGAAGGGAATTGTTCGTGTAGCGTACACATCACATGGACTTTCACATGACGATAACACCGACGAGTAAGGTCCTTTGTAATTACAAATATTTTGTAACGCTCTTCATTTGTCGTTGCTGTAGTGGCCACCGTAAACATACTCATAACGCCCGTCACCTGAGTCGCGTGATCGATTTAGGATCGCACGTCCGATATCTATCGTTTGGAACCGCGACTTCGAGAGGCAGTCATTATTGGAAATTGCCCGGATGGAAGTGCATACTCTGCAACGCGCTTCTATGCTGGTCACAAAACTGGTAAGGAGTTCTTGTGATAGGGCGTTCGCTTCCTCCACCAGCGCGGTTGACGACTGGATGGCCCTAGTTACATGTGGATGTGCTGCAATATGTCACCCCAACGCATTCCACACGTGTTCGATAGGATTTAAATCGGGAGAACGGGCAGACCAGTGCAATCAACGAATATCTTCTCATTCCAGTAGTTCCTCCATCTACGTAGCTAGATACGATCGCGTATTCTTATCCATAAATGTTGGGACAATATTCCTGTGTGCGCGACGTTTTCCCACCTGCCGGTACGTGAGCGTAGGTCCAACATTGTCGAAAATGGTTCAAATGGCTCTGACCACTATGGGACTTAACTTCAGAGGTCATCAGGCCCCTGGAACTTAGAACTACTTAAACCTGTAGCGCCTAGAACCGCTTGGCCACCGCGGACGGCTCGAAAATGATTGGTTTCGTTGTCCAGGTTTGCAGGTATGGGGAGGCATAATTCTGCATGGGTATATTAAATCCAAATCTTTTAACACAGTATCCTCATGTTATTGTGTCTTTTCTGTGTTTCATACGCCCTTGTCTCTGTTTTTATTGCTGTTTTTTGTGAATACTTTCTTGAATTCAAATATATCTTTAACAATTTTTCTCCTGTTTTTCGATTTGTGAAACAGCTATTCGTCCTTGCACTGACGGACATAACTATAGTGCACACCATTCTAACTAACTACAAAACTGTTCCTTTGAGGAGTTTTATTTAACTAGTAAGATAATCTTCTTACGTTCATAATAAAACGTAAAAGACAAATTAATTAAAAGACGGAATAATATCACAAAAAGTTAAATAACATCTAATACTGTGTCGTTTCTCCTATCGTGGTGTGTGCAGGAATATTAAAATTTGTCTATCAGATCAGATACTATCAATCCTCAGCACACATGAAATTATTAAGCTCTTTGGTTCAGAGGTAACTACCCACGACGGGGGCTTACTATTTAATTCCCGAGATTATGTGCAACTGGTTATTAAACCGAAATGTTCATTTATATACCCAGGAGAACACTGACAAGAAGAAGGAACAGGATAATAGGACATCTGTTAAAACGTCGTGGAATAACTTCCATGGCTCTAGAGGGAGCTGTAGACGGTAAAACTGTGGAAGAAGACGGAGATTAGGATACATCTAAGATATAATTAAGGACGTAAGTTGCAAGTGCTACTCTGAGATGAAAGAATTCGCAGAAGAGAGGGATTAGTGGTGGACAGCATCAAGCCATTCTCAACACCGATGAAAAAAATTAATTATTGGTTATTATTGGAAGACTGAGGGTGGTTGTGAGTTAACTCGTGTGTGTGAGAACTAAATTCATGGCTACTAATTCGCACAATATATATTGTACTATTTAGTGAGAACTAAATTTAACGATTTAGTAGCCATGAATTTAGTTCTCACACACACGCGTTAACACACAACCACCCTCACTCTTCGTACAATATATACTGTACGATTTAGTAGCCACGATTTAGTTCTCACACACACGCGTTAACACAAAACCACCATCACTCTTCCAATAATAACCAATAAATTGTTGTAATACACTTTATATAAATTTCCGTAGTAGCAATACAAGCACTCCACCTTACATTTTACCTCACTCTCTTTAAATAGTCGATCAGTATTAACATTAAGCTCAATGCAATACAAAGCTAGGTGTGGCGCGACATAGAACATTACGTCAGGCCTCGAGTCATACAATACTGTGACTGACGGATAGCTACGCCATTTTTTCTTAATTGCTGGCAGCAGCAGGAGCGTCCCGACGTTCCATAGTGGCCGGGGTATTATCGCCCTGCTCTCACCCCAGAAGCAGTCCTGGCCAGGTACTCTATTCCCTAGCACTTCCGGATACGCATGGCAGCGTTAACAATTTTTTTCTAAAACGTTTATAAAATAAATTCCCACATCGCTAACCCCCTATTTGTGACTTCGTCTGGTCCCTCTGCAGTGTTTTTCTATAGATTCTGGTATATTTATTAGTAATTACTAACGGTCGTTATAGTCGAACAGTTATAATACTGAACTGTAAGAACGCATCAAGAATGAAAAGATAAATTAAAAGGAGTACATAAGTTTGAATATCGAAGTAAAAGTGTAAGCTGTTAATGATACATATTTGCTTAGTGACCTAAATCCATGACGTGCTTTAATGACTTTTTCGCCGTTTTTTCATGTGAGAAATGATACATTATTTTACAAAATTCAATTTTTCACGCTCGTTCATTTATTACATAACTTATACATCTACATCTTGATCTACAGAGTGAAAAGTATTTAAACCGACAAACTCCGGGATGTTGTAGGGGACATCAAAACAAATATTTTTCACTAATGTCATTTTTTCCTATGAGGAGTACTTAAACCGGTAGAGGAAGATTTCTCTGGCGGTAAATTAATTAAACCAACAAACACTTTTCGATTTTTTTTTATGATTAAGAGACAACATATTAACATATTAACACAACCCAATTTCAATTAGAGTAGGTTTTCAAAAACGCTTCCATTGACACGTAAACAAAGGTTACACTGTCGGATCATGTTCTGTCTGACACGGGCAAAAACCCTAGGAGTATCCTGAATTGCTCCTGCTGTTGCTAGTATCCGGGCAACCAGATCCTCTTCTGATGCAACAGGAGTTGCTTAAACAAGGTTGCGCATCTCTTCCCACGCAAAAAAGGCCACAGGGGACATATCTGGGGATCGAGCAGGCCATGGTACAGGACCACGTCAGCCAATCTACGCTTCTGGGAACCGTCGGTCCAGGAATCGACGCACACGACGACTGAAATGTGTCGACGCCCCGTCGTGTTGGAACCACATGCGTTGTCTTGCAGGGAGCGAGACGTCTTCCAGCAATTCTGGCAATGCTCTGGCGAGAAAATTGTAATAGTGCCTGCCATTTAATGGTCGAGGTAGCAGATAAGGCCCAATTAAACAGTCCCCAACAATACTGACCCACACATTAACGAAAAACCGCACTTGATGAGCGCTTGCAACTGTATTGCAAGTGTATTAAAATTGAGCTGTAAAATCCATACCTGAAGAGCTATGGGCACTTCGTCTTCAATACTGTGAAACAATTTTCTTCTATTGTGAGCTCTTTGTTTAACATGTTTTTGGAGGAGGTAGTATGGACCAAAACAAGAAAAAATTATTTAGTAAACATGGGCTTTAAAACGCATACCGTAAGAGCTAGGCACACTTGTCCAGTAGATGAAATGCGTTTCGCAGTAGCGAAGACGTTCAAGTGCACATAGCTCTTAAAGTATAGACTCAGTAGTGAAGGTGAAGAAGTGCCCATAATTCTTCAGGTATCCACTTAAGAGCCTGTGTTTACTAGACTTTCTCGTGTTTAGTATCATGCACTTTCAACTACATGCGTTTACGCCATTAATTATGATACACCCTGTACTATTTATTACCGTTACGCCAGACAAGTCGTCCTGCCGTAGGTACTCAGTGGTAGCCAAACGAAACCGGTGCGCGTCGGCAGTCTTCTATAACTTGCCATGCGGGACTGACACAGATGCAGCGCCGAATGTCTCGGTGACCGTCATAGAGAAATGCAGACTGCAGAACAATTATGTGAAGCACTGCTGATCGTAGCCTGTTGTCCCTAGTGATCTAAAGAAGATAGGGCGAAACATCAGACGTCAGTATAGCGTAGCTGCGGCTCACCTCTATATACAGGGAGTTTCGCAATTCACGTTACACGCTTCTAGAAGTTGTATAGCGGACTTAGTTGGTCAAGTTTTACAAAGGAACCCATATCCGGAAAAGTCATCCAACGACGCTACAGAGCGTCAAAGTTATAGGCGCCGGCAACTATAAATTTATGTGATTCCGTAATGGTGTTATAAACTTTCTAGAATGATGGAGAAGGATAAATGCATCACTTTGAGGTAAACTGGTTGGTACTGTTGTTGCTAAGATTGTAGGGTAGGCAACATTCAGAGGTGGTGGTATGGACTGAAACAAGAAAAAAGAATTCAGTTAACACGGACTCTAAAATGCACACATGAGGAGCTATGAGCACTTGCTCAATAGAGAAAATGTGTTTCTCCATCAGGTTACCCTCCATTCGGAAAGTGGATGCACTCAGCGACTGTATGAGACTTATAAATTATAGAGGGCAGCAATCAGTCGTCCTTTTTGGATTTTATTATGCAAATCCAGATTTCAGCTAGTAGCTAGCCATAATCTGGATTTGCACAATAAAATCTAAAAAGGACGACTGATTGCCGCACTCTATAATTTATAACGAAATGTCTTTCATAGCACCAAAAATGAACAAGTGCTCATAGCTCCTCACGTATGCATTTTAGAGCCCATATTTACTGCACATTGACTGCTACGGTCGCAGGTTCGAATCCTGCCTCGGGCATGGATGTGTGTGATGTCCTTAGGTTAGTTAGGTTTAAGTAGTTCTAAGTTCTAGGGGACTGATGACGACAGATGTTAAGTCCCATAGTGCTCAGAGCCATTTTTTTTTTACTGCACATTTTTCCTTGTTTTAGGGCATATCACCACCCCTGAAACCTGCCTACCCCACAATCTTAGCAACAACAGGAATCTTAGCAACAACAGTACCAGCCAGTATATGTATTCTACTGTCGGAGGTTTCAGAACGGTTTTCGCTTATAATGGTTTTCGTTCGTTTCCGGTACAGAGATCCTTACCTCAGACTGATACATTTATCCTTTTCCATTATCTTAGAAAGTTTGTAACGTCATATATACACTTACAGGTGCCGGCGCCTATAACTTTGACTCCCTGTAGTGTCCTTGTATTAAGTTTCCGAATTGGAGTTCCTGTTCAAAGTATTATGTACTCACTCCCCTCTAAAAGCCCCCAAAGTGCTTTATATCAACTGTAAAACACCCTGTATGTTAGGTTGGTGCATATACTCGTAATGTTTCTCCATAAGTTTAATAAACACGAGAGACACACATAACAGCACCGAGCGAGGTGGCGCAGTGGTTAGCGCACTGGACTCGCATTCGGGAGGACGACGGTTCAATCCCGTCTCCAGCCATCCTGATTTACGTTTTCCGTGATTTCCCTAAATCGTTTCAGGCAAATGCCGGGATGGTTCCTTTGAAAGGGCACGGCCGATTTCCTTCCCAATCCTTCCCTAACCAGAGCTTGCGCTCCGTCTCTAATGACCTCGTTGTCGACGGGACGTGAAACACTAACCACCACCACCACCACACATAACAGCGGGTTTAGTGATCAATAATATTTTCTCCTTCACTATTTACTACAGTCTGCCAACTCCAGGGTAACTTTTCTATTCCGCGACTGTAGAAATCACGTGATTTTAAGGCGAATAACTCGTCGATGCACGTTCGGAGCGTATTTTCATCCAAAAAGGAAATTCGCTGAAGGTTGATCCGTAGACAGCGTAAAAGGTGAAAACCAGAGGGCGCAAGATCAGGTGAACAAGGTGGGTGTGGAACGATTTCCCAACCCAACTGTAGAGTGTTTTTGTCAATTTAGCAGAGCGCAGGCGGACTTCATCGTGGTGTAACAACAACTCACGCCGTCTTCCTGGCCTTTGTTCTTGGACTGCGCCATGGTTACACCTCGAGCAAGCAGTTCGTTGTAGACCACATTGTCGCTGTAGCACCAAGTGCATGACATTATCTTTTGTGGCCGTGGATTTGTACGGGTACTTGCTGCTTTGCTTGGTCTTAAGGATGCCTTTCTTTTCCTGATATTAGCATAAAGGTACCATTTCTCGTCACCAGAAAAAGTACACAATAGGAATGATCGGTGTTGTTTAGTGTTGTTTACGAGCCATTTGATGAGGAAGCAGAGATGCACATACGGCGACCCTCTGATTTTTGTGATTTTGACTTAGAGCATACCGTACTCATATGCCCGATTATTTAACCTTCCCCATTGTATGCAATTATCGGACGATGGTGAAATGATCACAGTTCATCATATTTGCCAGTTCTCGAGTACACGGACATGGATCATTGTAGGTTAATGCGTTCCAAAGATCTTTATCAAACCTCGAAGGTCTTCCTGGACGTGGAGAATCACTAATGTCAAAACTATCTTCTTTAAAACGAGAAAACCGTTTTTCGCCGTGTTCTGTCCCCCATTCACTGTGCAAATGTTTTGCCTCCGCTGCTGTAACCGCTCTATTGAACTCAAACAGAAGAATAGGTCGGAAAAGTTCCGTTTCCTCCATTTGGTTCTTCGTTTCCTAGCGTCCATGGGGCCACTCGCTATCTCCAAATAACAAAATGACAACGTGTAGACTCAAATAGCAACAGTGAACTACAGAAAAAAAATGCTACAGGTAAATAAACCCGTAACAACCGGAATATCAACATGCAAAACAAAAATGTGTTGTGAATGAAGGGAAGGTAGAGCGTAAGACAAATAAACCAGTAACAACCGGAATATCAACATGCAAAACAAAAACGCAAGTCAGGTTAGTGTTGTTGTGAATGAAGGGAAGATATAGCGTGAAACCTGGTGCCGGTAAATAGCCTACACCCGTCAAAATGTCGAAAAGCACCGAGGGATCGATTCACCTATACATACCACTGAACCCCTGATTCTTTATCTTATCCAACTCCCTCATATGAAACAGCTTCAGATGTCTAAATACTTTACAAATGAGTTAATGTGATAAATTTTTGCTGCGCCGGATTAGCCGAGCGGTCAGTTCGGCGCTAGCGGCCGTGCGAAGCGGAGGTCCGATACTTTCGCCTGTGCGGCGTGTGCGAGTGTTTGTTTACTTGTGGACTTAGTCTGCGCGGGCTAGTAACAACGATCATGGCGAACAAGCACAGGAAAACTACATTACGATTCAATTTCTGCAAAGACTACGAACGATCAAAGGCTTTAGCAGTGGAACGATTCATTCGAGAGGACGTCAAGATACCGCCAAACGATATTGTCGGAATTCACCTGTCCATCGTTAGTCCCACGGTGTATGTTAAGATGGTAAATGACGCGGCGTGTGAGAGAATTCTACAGGCGACGAAAGCAGGTCTCCGATTTTGCCATAGTGACGGGAATGTCGGCACGCTAACTGTAGAACATGCTGGTCTGGGTGTACGGACAATACTTGTTTTTGAGCTGCCATTTGAGCTCCCGGCTGACGAAGTTATCGAGGCTTTTAAGCCATACGGCACGGTACATGGGCACACGGCAGAACGCTGGACACAATTCACCACGTACCCCGTTCTTAACGGAGTGCGACAGATCACTATTGATCTTCAGAAGCATGTACCGTCCTATCTGACAATTGGTGGTTGTCGGGCGGTGGTGATTTACAATGGTCAACCACGTACATGTTCTGGCTGTGGCCAGGAGGGACACCTCAGGTAGAACTGTATGCAACGGCGGATTACGCAACTGCCTTCAGATGTGCGGGAGCCGTCGCCGGCGATGACAGTACTACCGATCACCTACGCCAAAGCCCTCACTGCGTCCGCTAATGACCGAAAGGACACAGCCCCGGTGGAAGATCAAGATGGCACTCTCCGAAACCTTGAAGCAGACGTCGGGATGACAGAGGATGCTGCTCCGTCGAGCATACAATCTACGGCGACAACATCAGCTGAGACCGAACTCCCACCAAGCACACCGATAGTACACGAAGCAGTTCCAGCCACTACGGATGCTGTTCCGTCTGGAACGCACTCTGTGACAACATCAGTTTCGACCGAACTCCCGCCAAGTACAACGATGGGACTCGAAACACTTCCAGTTCCTACGGATGCTTTTCTGTCGGGCAGCCGTCATTCCCTACAATCTGAGGACACGGAAGGAAGAACACGCAAACAACGTTCCCCGAAAAGGAGGAAACGGCGTCGTCACACTACATCTCCTAGGGATGACTCCCCTTGCCCCGACGACGATGTGCCTGTGGACCAAGACGACACAACAGCCTCTACGAAACAGGATGAGGCAATGGAAACTGTTCGATCAGACCCGCAGCGGTCTGTCACATTGACGGTACCGGGATGTGGTGATGCTGAAGAGGAATCACAACCAGTTGGCTCTCCAGACGCAGATGCTGTGGCTATGGACACGAATGTATCACTGCCTGCAAAGATGTGGTATGAGCATATTGAGGAGGCGCCGGACGTCATACAGAGGCAGCCGGCACTCACGAAGACGGCCTAATAATTGCTGAAGGTGAAGGGAGAGGGGCGAGAGAACATCTTCTAACTCAGCCCCCAGCGCCGATGCAGGGAGATGTTGTTGCGCCTCGACAGAGTGGGATTCAACGCCGTGCGAACCGTATTGCGACTTTAAATATAAATGACGTGCGTTCACCGGCCAAAATACACCTACTGAAGGAAACGATTTGGGCATCTGATGTGGATACTGCTTTGCTGCAGGATGTCCACATAGCTGCACTCCCATACATCGCAGGCTACCAATCCTATTCGTCACATGGAGATCACAATGGGTGTGGGGTGACAGTTTACGTGCGAGATGGCTTCCCAGTGGAAAACGTGTGTTATCTTCCGTCGGCCAGGGGAATGGCTTTCACGACGTTTGCGACACGCATCATCAATATTTATGCACCGACGGGAAACAATCGGCGGCGGGAAAGGGCGTGATTTTATGCAGAAGACATTGCCCCACTATTCCATGGACGTTATGAATGCGTAATAATTGGTGGAGATTTCAACTGTGTTCTCAGCCAGAAAGACCAATGGCCGCAAGCAAACATCAGCCAGGAGTTGCGAATCGTTGTCAATGACCTTGTACTTAGTGACCCGTGGGAATTACGACATGGAGATGCACCAGGATACACCTATGTGACAAGTCATTCGGCGAGCAGGTTAGATCGCATTTATATCTCACGGGCTCATGCAAATGATGTCCAGGACGCGGAACGCTGGCCATTGGCATTTTCCGATCACAGCGCTTACATCTGTACGGTGCTTCTTCCCCGTAGAGAGGTGTGGAGCAGTAAGGTCCCGTGGAAATTCAACATCTACATGATCCTGAATGCCGTGAACGGATCCTTGAGACATGGACGATGTGTGAGCGAAGGGTTGGAAGGTATGTGACGAAGCTTGATTGGTGGCTGACTTGTGCTAAACCGGCTCTTCGCCGTACGTTCATCTCATATAGCAGGGAGTTACAGAATGGCGCCGCCGTACGACCGACTTTTATTTTGCAGCGCTGCGCGACCTGGATGATGGTCCGCCGGGACAGGACATCTGGATCGAACGCAAAAGGATAAAAGCTAAACTAGTGGCTTTAGCTCGGAAACATCTTCAGGGAACCATGGTGCGCGCCAGATGTCACGATACGATAATGCACGAGATTCCTTCCATGCACCACGTCGTGAATGAACGAAAGCACCGACGACGCGTTTTGGTACGGGAATTAATTACCCGCGAAGACCGAAGAGTGACGCGTCAAGCGGACATTGTCTCTGCATTCGTCGACCATTATCAACACATCTATCGGGAAGAAACAGGCCCTGTCGATGACCTCGAACGTATAGCCACGTACGTCTCCCGTACACTGACGGTGGAAGCCGCGGGAACCTTACTGGAAGCCATTAGCTGTGAGGAAGTACATGATGCGATTGCAAAGGGTGCGTTGAATCGGTCCCCAGGCATTGATGGACTTCCTGCTGAATTTTATCGTGAATTTCGCAACGAAATGGCACCGCGATGGACGGAAATGTACAACGAGATGTTAAATTCCGATGCGCCTATTCCACTGGCTTTTATGGAAGACCTCTTGGTGCCAGTACATAAACTGAAGCCAGGAATTACGGTCACACATTATCGCCCCATCACCCTGCTTAATGCCGACTATAAGATCTTTGCACGTTTACTGGCGTCCCGATGTCGTATGTTAATTCGTAGCGTTCTCTCTCCAGAACAGACGACACCGGGTGGATCGGTGAATGTGCAAACAGCTACTGGCGAATGCCATGATGTGATAGCGCTGGCGGAGGAGTGCCGGCTTAAAGCGGCGACGGTGGCGGTTGATTTTGACAGTGCTTTTGATAAGGTGCGCCACAACTATCTGTACGCTGTACTGGAACAAATGGGATTTCCAGACCGTTTTACTAGTGTCATTAGAAGGATTTACGGGGGCGCACAATCCTTGTTACAGGTTAATGGGCGTATAGCAGGGCCCATTCACATTCGACGATCCATTCACCAGGGCTGCCCTCTTTCGATGCTGCTGTTCGCGATAGCGTTGGAACCATTAACTGGGAGGCTAACAAATTCTCTTTCTGGGATGGAACTGTGGGGCTACACCTTCAAATGTCGTGCCTATGCGGGCGACCTCCTGCTGCTCGTTCGTTCTGAGGAAGAGGTGAAGACGGTCCTTGAACTGTTTTTGGACCACAGTGTGTGACGGCGGGTAGTGCAGTGAACATGAACAAATCGGCAGCAATGCCAGTTGGAAGGGGCCTTACACCGGAAGAAATCAGTCCGTTTCCTTACGTGCAACGATTCCGCTATCTCGGCATAGACTTTACCTTATCTGTAAAACATACTGCGGCAGTTAACTACCGACGTATTTTACAGACAACACGTACCATGGTCCGACAACATCTCCTACGGCGCCTTGATCCCTTGCAGCGAGTCGAATATCTGAACACTTATGTGGTTTCTCGAATGGTGCCTATTTCGCAGATCCTGCCCCTTCCGCTCACGCTCGGACGTCGACTTCAATCAGCACTAGGCTATTTTGTGATGATTGGGTCGCCCCTCAAGGTGCGATACGCAACGCTCACGCTCCCTACGGTCAAGGGGGGACTCGGACTTACGAATGTTCACTGCCGAGCGACGGCGCTCCTTCTAGCCACGATGTACAAGCAATGGCGTAGCGGGCGTGATTCCCTTACATCCCGCCTACTGGATCTCCTAGTTCCAGCGTCCCTCACACCTCCGGTGGCGGTGAGCAACATTACGCCACATTTTGCGCATGTATCAACATTTATCGTGGAACTTAGTTATATCAGAGACGAGCTTCCGCGCACGAGACCACCATGCGCGAAGGATTTTTATGTTTGGCTGCTACGACGGATAAGTCGTAATGTCATTGAACTCAAACACCCCAAGTTGCATTGGCCGAAGATTTGGAGACATGTGCACCAAAAATTCCTTCCTACCTCCGTTCGGGCTCTGTGGTTCTCTGTCGCCTGTGGCAAATTCAACACCAACCAACGGCTCCATGCAATTGAACTAGTGGACACTCCACTATGCCCGAAATGCCGCCAAGTGGATGACGACCATCACCGCTTAACTTGTATCGCGGTGGAGGACGTCTGGCTCCTAGGAAGACAGGTGGTGGCTTGCTACCTCCATGTGACCCCGCAACATACTACACCTGCTTCCTTCTTACATCCGGAGAGTGACTACTTTCCGGCGACTAAATCACAGTCGATCATCTGGGTCAAAGGTTGGACGATCGCGTACCTCTATGGGGATGCTGCGAAGTCGCGACTTGACTTTTGGTATTTCTTGCAGCAAGCCCACAGTGAGGTTCATAGATGGTCACACTATCGGAAAACCTTTGCCAACTATCTTCAGGCAGTCTTCCTCGACCCCCCACGCAGTTGGGATGTGCCGGGTGCAGTCGGTGTGCACATTTGACAGGTGATAATGAACCTCACGCTTCTCTCACCGCTCAATATGTAATGCACATACTATACCATGAAATGATCTACATGTTTCTTTTAATAGAGTGATCTTTATGGAAAATAAATAAATAAACAAAAAAGAAGAAACAAAAAAAAGCGGTCTGGGGCGCTGCAGTCATGGACTGTGCGGCTGGTCCCGGCGGAGGTTCGAGTCCTCCCTCGGGCATGGGTGTGTGTGTTTGTCCTTAGGATAATTTAGGTTAAGTAGTGTGTAAGCTTAGGGACTGATGACCTCAGCAGTTAAGTCCCATAAGATTTCACACACATTTGAACCTTTTTTTTGTAATTTGTGCAAATTGTTTTAAAGGAAAAGTCTAAAAGTCTATAAATTCATATCTCCTGAAGTACACTGACCGAAAAAATCACAGCACCAAAAAGAACTTGTGCGACATAAACGAAAATTGGTAGGGATGTTTCTACATCTGAAATATTACGTCTGTTCAAATTCAGTATCGGTAGCAAAAGAGTGGCATTAGTACCGCCACTACGAGAATGTAAATCAGGTTTTCTTTGACTATACGATGTAAAAGTCGTGGGTGTCAGTTACCTTTGAGAGTGGACGTGGTGAGTTCATGTTAGTGAAGAATGCATTTAAGGCGACAAAGACGCCATTATCAACACCTCACTGAGACTGAACGATATCGTGTAAGAGGACTACTAGAAGCTGGATGTGTCTTCTGCGATATTGCAGCAAATCTTGGCAATAATGTAGCCACAGTACATCTTTGCCTGCAGCGGTGGTCATGGGAATGTACGGTCGCAAGAAGACTGGGCTTTGGATGGCCATGTGGGCCTGCCGAGTAGGAAGACCACTGTGTCCGGCATATGGCTCCGGCGAATCGTACTGCATCTGCAGCAGTACTTTGAGCAGCAGTTGGAGCCACAGTGACACAACGAACTGTTACAAATCGGAGGACAACTCCGAACCAGACACCCTGTAGCGTGCATTACACTGACCCCAAACCACCGCCATTTTCGACTTCAGTGGCGTCAAGCGAGAGCTTATTAGATGGCAGGGTGAAGGTCTGTTTCGCTTTCTCATGAAAGCTGGTTCTGCCTTGGAACCAGTGATGGCCGTGTGTTGGTTAGAAGGAGCCAAGTTGAGGGCTGCAATCAACCTCTCTGCATGCCAGACGCACTGGATCCTACGAGGGCAGTTCAATAAGTAATGCAACACATTTTTTTTCTGAAACAGGGGTTGTTTTATTCAGCATTGAAATACACCAGGTTATTCCCCAATCTTTTAGCTACACAACACTATTTTTCAACGTAATCTCCATTCAATGCTGCGGCCTTACGCCACCTTGAAATGAGGGCCTGTATGCCTGCACGGTACCATTCCACTGGTCGATGTCGGAGCCAACATCGCACTGCATCAATAATTTCTTCATCATGCGCGTAGTGCCTCCCACAGATTGCGTCCTTCATTGGACCAAACATATGGAAATTCGACGGTGCGAGATCGGGGCTGTAAGGTGCATGAGGAAGAACAGTCCACTGAAGTTTTGTGAGCTCCTCTCGGGTGCGAAGACTTGTGTGAGGTCTTGCGTTGTCATGAAGAAGGAGAAGTTCATTCAGATTTTTGTGCCTACGAACAGGCTGAAGTCGTTTTTTTCAATTTCTGAAGAGTAGCACGAGTGTGTTCGCACGCTCCACCATTGCAGGAGTCACAGCTGTGCACGGCCGGCCCGCACGCGGGAGATCAGACAGTCTTGCTTGGCCTTGCGGCGATGATGACACACGCTTTGGCCAACGACTCACCGTGCTTTTGTCCACTGCAGATCACCGTTGACATTCTGCAAGCGCCTATTAATATCTGAGATGGCCTGGTTTTCCGCCAAAAGAAACTCGATCACTGCCCGTTGTTTGCAACGCACATCCGTTACAGACGCCATTTTAACAGCTCCGTACAGCGCTGCCACCTGTCGTAAGTCAATGAAACTATACGAGACGAAGCGGGAATGTTTGAAAATATTCCACAGGAAATTTCCGGTTTTTTCAACCAAAATAGGCCGAGAAAAAAAATGTGTTGCATTACTTATTGAACTGCCCTCGTACATCTGGAGTCATGGTCTGGGTTGCGATCTCGCACGAAGCAGGAGCACTCTCGCGGTTACCCAACGCACACTCAATGCAAATTTGTACGTCCACCTGGTGATTCGACCACGTGTGCTGCCATTGATGAACAGTAGACCCGGGGGTGTTCTGCTACAGGATAACGCTCACTCCCATCCGTTGTTGTAACCCAACTTGCTCTACAGAGTGTCGACGTGTTGCCCTGGCCTACTCGATTACTAGATCTATCTCCCATCGCTCACATAGGGGACATGCTCAGATGATCAGATGATAACTGCAGCGACACCCACAACCAGCATAAACCGTCTCTGTATTGAGCGGCCAAGTGAAAAAGGCATGGAACTCTTGTTACACAAGTTGATATCCGGCACCTTTATAACACGATGCATACACATTTAGCTGCTGGCATTCAATTTTCTGACAGCTAAACCGGTTATTAATGTGCCAGCATTTCGCATTTGTAATGGTTTATCTCGCGGTTACATTACCCGAAGTCTTGCAATGTCAGTCACTTAAAGATGTTACCTAGATGAATGTAATTATTATTTTCGATTATTCCCTTTTGAGAGAGCGATTGAACCTGAGTAGTCTTGATTTCTTCTTCTTTCTTCAATCTTGCCAAATTCTCTTCATACATTCACTGTGTTCTCTATTGTGTTCTTCCGACCATCTTTTTCCCGTTCTGTTCTCCGTGTATTCTTGTTTAATTGTGTGTTTCTGTATGATGTTTCTAAACTGTTCTCTATTGTTTATGTTGTCTTGTGTGATACCTAGTTCTTTAATGTCTTCTTCTGCTTCAGTGATCCACTTTCTCTTGTTTTTGCTCTTGTTTACTATCTCAAAGATTTGTCTTGTGAGCCTGCTTTTATTCATCTTGCTGATATGGAGGAGGACGAGGAAATTAGTGTTTCACGTCCCGTCGACAACGAGGTCATTAGAGACGGAGCAGAAGCTCGGATTAGGGAAGGATGGGGAAGGAAATCTAGAAGAAAAAAAGTCTCAGTAAACACAGGGTCGAAAATGCATGCCTTAAGAGCTATGAGCAATTTTTTAACTTCGCTACTGTGAAGCAAATCTCTTCTATTGCAAGCTCTTTGCTTTCCACATTTTGGGAAGTAGTGGTATGGACCAAAACAAGAAAAAATGTCCAATAAACATTTGCTCTAAAATGCATACCTTAAAAGTTATGTGAAATTGTTCAATAGAAGAGTTGGGTTTCCAAGTAGCGAAGATGAGCACGTGCTCATAGCTCTTAAGGTATACATTTTAGACTACTGAACATTTTTTTCTTGTTTTGATCCATACTACCACTTCCCAAAATCTCGACAGCAAAGATCTTGCAGTAGAAGAGATTTGCTTCACAGTATCGAAGATGAATATTTGCTCGTAACCCTTAAGGTATGCTTTTTCGACCCTATGTTTACTGAGAATTTTTTTCTTCTAGTATCGTGTACTTTCAACTGTATGCGTTTGCGCCATTAATTGATGTATATACTGTCCCATATATTGAGGAATGACAAAGTCCCAGTGGAAGTTGTAAGTGGTCCACCGTTGCCATCCTCCGACCTGTTACGAATTGTCAGCTGTGTCTCTGCGTCGTGTGGATGACTGTGATGGGTGCCCGTATAGTACAGTTTCGTGTTTGTGCTGTTACGGATGAACGGAACGGAGAGTGTGAAACGTGGTGCCGGCAAATAATATACTCGTCCCGAAAATTCGAAAAGCACCAAGGGGACGGCTCACCTATACATATCATACCCCTGAGTCTATAGAATCGAACTCCCATGTAAGAAAGAACTTCAGGTGTCCGAATACTTTACAAATGAGTTACTGTGTTAAATATTTGACGTTGAGCACCTAACCTAGAAAAGTTTAGAAAAGGTTTGAAATTGTGCTTAAAATTTGTTAAAACTCTCATTATGAAACACTGGATAAATATAACATGGTGAATTTGCACTCCTTTTTTAAAAAAAAAAAGCAAAATAGAGTTTTTCTCACATCTAAAAGTGTACGACGACATATCTTCTGAGCTACGTATCGTACAATGATAAAATTTTGCAAGTATATTCAATGGAATACGTGGGTACTCTCTGCAAAGTGTATTGCGAATAGTTTTAATAGTACAGAAGTGATATATTAAAAACCATGTCTGATTCTCAAGTTATCTTGCATGAACAGCGCAATTGTACACTACTGGCCATTAAAATTGCTACACCAAGAAGAAATGCATGTGATTAAAGGGTATTCATTGGACAAATATATTATACTAGAACTGACATGTGATTACATTTTCACGCAATTTGGATGCATAGATCCTGAGAAATCAGTACCCAGAACAACCACCTCTGGCCGTAATAACGGCATTGATACGCCTGGACAAGGAGTCAAACAGAGCTTGGATGCGTGTACAGGTGCAGCTGCCCATGCAGCTTCAACACGATACCACAGTTCATCAAGAATAGTGACTGGCGTATTGTGACGAGCCAGTTGCTCGGCCACCATTGACCAGACGTTTCAATTGGTGAGAGATCTGGAGAATGTGCTGGCCAGGGCAGCAGTCGAACATTTTCTGTATCCAGAAATGCCTGTACAGGACCTGCAAAATGCGGTCGTGCATTATCCTGCTGAAATGTAGGGTTTCGCAGAGATCGAATGAAGGGTAGAGCCACGGGTCGTAACAAAGCTGAAGTGTAGCGTCCACTGTTCAAAGTGCCGTCAATGCGAACAAGAGGTGACCGAGACGTGTAACCAATACCATCACGCCGTGTGATAACGCCAGTATGGCGATGACGAATACACGCTTCCAATGTTCGTTCACCGGCCGGCCGCGGTGGTCTCGTGGTTCTAGGCGCTCAGTCCGGAACCGCGTGACTGCTACGGTCGCAGGTTCGAATCCTGCATCGGGCATGGATGTGTGTGATGTCCTTAGGTTAGTTAGGTTTAAGTAGTTCTAAGTTCTAGGGGACTGATGACCATAGATGTTAAGTCCCATAGTGCTCAGAGCCATTTGAACCATTTTTTGTTCGTTCACCGCCATGTCGCCAAACACGGATGCGACCATCATGATGCTGTAAACAGGACCTGGATTTATCCGAAAAAATTACGTTTTGCCATTCGTGCACCCAGGTTCGTCGTCGAGTACACCATCGCAGGCGCTCCTGTCTGTGATGCAGCGTCAAGGGTAACCGCAGCCATGGTCTCCGAGCTGAGAGTCCATGCTGCTGCAAACGTCGTCGAATTGTTCGTGTAGATAGTTGTTGTCATGCAAACGTCCCAATCTGCTAACTCAGGGTTCGAGACGTGGCTGCACGATCCGTTACAGTCATGCGGACTGGATGCCTGTCATCTCGACTGCTAGTGATACGAGGCCGTTGGGATCCAGCACGGCGTTCCGTATTACACTCCTGAACCCACCGATTCCAAATTCTGCTAACAGTCATTGGATCTCGACCAACGCGAGCAGCAATGTCGCGATACGATAAACCGCAATCGCAATAGGTTACAATCCGACCTTTATCAAAGTCTGAAACGTGATGGAACGCATTTATCCTCCTTACACGAGGCATCACAATAACGTTTCACCAGGCAACGCCGGTCAACTGTTGTTTGTGTATGAGAAATCGGTTGGAAGCTCTCCTCATGTCAGCACGTTGTAGGTGTCGCCACCGGCGCCAACCTTGTGTGAATGCTCTGAAAAGCTAATCATTTGCATATCACAGCATCTTCTTCCTGTCGGTCAAATTTCGCGTCTGTAGCACGTCATCTTCGTGGTGTAGCAATTTTAATGGCCAGTAGTGTAGTAAGCGATACACTTTTCACCTTTCATCATTTTGTGGAGAGTGTCGCCGACAAACTGTTCCGTAGAGGCTTGAAGTTATGTGTAAAGTCTGTCTTCTCATTCTCAAACATCAAATGTTTAAAGCCCGGATATTTGCGCTCCACCAGCTACGTTGCCTCAAGACAAACACAGATTTTCTGACTGTAATATTTGTCTTGTTGTGTTAAATTTTTAACTTAACGTTAAACCTTTTCATTAGCAGATTATGAGAGCACTTCAAGTTTTTAAATTCGGTCAATAATTTCTTGAAATATTGAAAACAAAATTTTTGATGTCCTAAGAAGTCGTTTGGTAGGCAACCTGCAGCTGTTACCGGGTTCTAGGATTGTCACTTAGAAATACATATAGACATGCGAGGCTTCGCGCCGCTCTAGCGGCGCCACATGGATCGCCCTGGATTTGGCTCGCTACTTTGAAGATGCGTGGGCGAAGCAGCGAGCTGTCGCATTGCGGACTACCCCAGTGGTGACAGTACGGAAACGATCGGAAACCATGTAGTATTCCCATATTCAGGCAACACCGAAGTCAATAGTATAAATTTATACGCTATCTAGCTCCACAACGCTCAAGAGTTTAAAAGAGTATATTATGAGATAAAAAAATTGTTCAGGTAGTTAAGGGAGACGAAAATTTATTTGTGGTCGTGGAATGGAATTCTGTTGTACGAAAAGAAGAAAAAATAAAGAAGTAGAAGAGCGTGGATTGATGGCGCGGGGGTGGAGGGAATAAGACAGCAACTTGCCTCATACAATTTTGCACAGAGCGCAGATTAATCATTGAAAACTCTAGGTTTAAGTGTCATAAAAGACTTTTCTATTCCTCGAATTATATAAGAGACAGATGTTTTTGAGTTCACATTTCAAAATGCAAAACACTTTGAGGGGCAGGTGTTGACTTTGACCATAGTTTATTTTTTACGAACCTCAGAGTAAAACTGAAGAAATTGCAGATGCGTAAGCAATTATTGATATGGGGTTTGGCTAAGTTGAAAGAACGAAATTTTACTGAGTATTACGAAGGGAACATTTGGCAGCAGTTTTCCGAAACAGGGAAAAGAACGCAATACAAATGTGCAACTTTCAGGTTTGTTGTAGCGAAGCAGCATAGGAACAACTAGACAAAAAGACAAGGCGCGCTACAAACACTTGGATAACACACGACATACTGAATTTAAAAGAGAAAATTTGACTGATAAAATTTGCAAAATGGTAAAGCAGTAATACGCTGAAGAGCCAAAGAAACTGGTATAGACCTGCGTATCCAAATACAGACATATGTAAACAGGCACAATACGACGCCTATATAAGACAGCAGTTGTTAGATCGGTTACTGCTGCTACAATGGCAGGTTATCAAGATTTAAGTGAGTTAAAACGTGGTGTTACAGTCGGCGCACAATCGGTAGGTCACAGAATCTCCGAGGTAGCGATGAAGTGGGAATTTTCCCGTACGACCATTTCACGAGTGTGCCGTGAATATCAGAATTCAGGTAAAGCATCAAGTCGCCGACATTGCTGCGGCAGGGAAAAGATCCTGCAAGAACGAGACCAACGACGACTGAAGAGAATCGTTCAGCGTGACAGAAGTGCAACCCTTCCGCAAATTTCTGCAGATTTCAATGCTGGGCCATCGACAAGTGTCAGCGTGCGAACCATTCAACGAAACATCATCGATGTGCGCTTTCGTAGCCGAAGGCCAACTCGTATACCCGTGATGACTGCACGACACAATGCTTTACGCCTCGCCTGGGCCCGTCAACACCGACATTGGGCTGTTGATGACGGGGAAACATGTTGCCTGGTTGGACGAGTCTGGTTTCAAATTGTATCGAGTGGATGGACGTGTACGGGTTTGGAGACAACCTCATGAATCCGTGGAGCCTGCATGTCAGCAGGAGACTAGTCCAGCTAGTGGAGGCTGTGTGCAGTTGGAGTGATATGGGACTCATGATACGTCTAGATACGACTCGGACAAGGGACGCGTATGTAAGCATCCTGTGTGATCACCTGCATTCATTCATGTCCATTGTACATTCCGACGGGCTTGGGCAGTTCCAGCAGGACAATGCGACACCCTACACGTCCAGAACTGCTACAGAGTCGCTCCAGGAACACTCTTCTGAGCTATTGAGCATATCTGGTATGCCTTGCAAAGTGCAGTACAGAAGAGAACTCATCTCAAAGAAATGGTTCCGATGGCTCTGAGCACTATGGGACTTAACTTCTGAGGTCATCAGTCTTATAGAACTTAGAACTACTTAAACCTAACTAACCTAAGGACATCACACACATCCATGCCCGAGGCAGGATTCGAACCTGCGACCGTAGCGGTCGCGCGGTTAACTCATCTCACCCCCCTCGCACTCTTAAGGATCTATGGACAGCCCTGCAGGATTCATGGTGTCAATTCCCTCCAGCACTACTTCAGAGATTAGTTGAGTCCATGCCACGTCGTGTTGCGGCACTTTTGCGTGCTCGCGGGGGCTACACGATATTAGGCAGGTACACCAGTTTCTTTGGCTCCGCAGTGTAGTAAGAAATTTGAAGGTGTGAAAGCAAGCATGACTGTGTGCTACATAGATACCGCTTATAGGAATATAATACAAAATTTTTGCAGGAAAGAGAAACAGCTGTATGATTGCGAAGAGTTCAGATGGTAAGCCAGTAAGAAGCGAAGAAGATAATGATGAAAAAGGCAATGAATAAATAGAAGGGGTACACAAAGGAAACGTACTTGAAATAAATGTTATTGAAAGGGGAGCGGAAATAGAGAACATGGCAGATACGATACAGTCAAAGTAGGCTCCTGGAGAAGACGACATTCCCTCAGAATTATCGAAATCCTTTTGGAGAGCCTGACATATATGAGATTAGCAAAAGATCCTCAGACTTCAAGACGAAAGTGATAATTCCTATTATTGAGCCATCAGTTTGAAAAATCATGGCTGCAGATACTGACACGATTAGTTTACTGAAAATGAAAAGACTGGTAGAAGCCGACTCTGGGGAAGATCAGTCTTGAGTCCAGTTAAATTTAGCAAAACACGTAAAAATGTTGACAAACAGCACCTGTTGATATGTCCAGTAAAGTGTACAGGCCCACGATTCTGTCATTCACATTTCTTGACTCACATTTCGATACTACAGTGAAAGCTTTGTTCGAAGATCTGTATCTTTCCACATTTGCTTATAGTGGTAGTCAATTAATGCATCCTGAGCGAACTCCGCCTCATCTGTACATCAAACACTATGCGGGTATCTTGAGTATAACAGGAGCACTGCAATCGGGCATAGTGGTCTTGTAGCATAAGAAATTGCACTTACTGTAAACGGTACGAACAAAGCAACTGCTCCTGGACAACTTACTACGGAGCAAAGATTATCTGCGCCAACTATTCGAGTTCTCCCGTAATCCCTTTTCAATTTTTTTTCAAATAACTATTTATGTTATGTATGTAACATGAGATTGTTAAATAATCGCCATTCACCCCAGTACGTCTATCATTCGCAATACATAATAATAGGACTCAGTTTCAATATCTGCATTGTTCACACTTATTCTGGCTACAGAACATCAGTATAGCATGTACAGAATGGCTAGTATAGGAAACAGTTGGAAATGCTAAGAATGACATCGTCATCACGTGCAGTGGAATAAGTACAGGAGCAAAAATTATGAATAATACATGAAGAACGAACTTCAATAAGATGACACCTTACACCACTGAGTACTGAACAATCTCGAAGTAAGTAGAATGATCCCTGGCATGTTTCCGGAGATTTTCTCTGGTTTTGAGCAATTCCTTAGGAAAATGGAATTTTTTGCAACACGCTACGTAGTCTCCACTCATCATATGTATAGAATGCTAATATTCTTTAGTTGCCATCAATGTCTGCTGTTGCTAGGAATAATGGTCAATATGTGACACTGTTCCTATGAAAACACACTCAGAATAAATTACAAAACCTTAAATGTTTTTCGGCCTACTCCTGGATTGTCATGTTCACTCGACTCTGCGCTAACGTATCACCTCTAAAATCGGTACGCAGCAACGAATCAGTAAGGGAATCAGGCGGTACTATCCCTTCTCCAGTGTGCTAAAAGTTCTTAATAGGTGCTTGTGTCAAAAATAAAACATACGGTGTGGGTCCTAAACCGGGTAATCAACTTGTAGCATCTGCGTCTTATGTGAGTAGTTATTCTTCCAGAAATATTCGAGTGAATGTCGAACAGAGTGCATGGCAGAAATGTGAGTTATGGTATCTAAAGGCCTGTAAGTATGTAGGAATAATGTATATAAGAATGGTGTTTTTTCCTTGTTCCTAAATTGTAATACCACAACATTTTCAGTATCCTACTCACAGTGATCCACAGGTAAATAAAAGTACTACTATTGCTACAGCTGTAGAGGGTAATTCAGAGAAACCGATTACTGAAAAAATTAAATTTTGTTATGAAAAAATGTTTCAAATAAATTTACTTACTATATTTATCACTAAAAACACGAAATTTTAGAATACATAAAGCAGTTTTATCCTTGAAGAATAAAATGAAAAAATGTTTCAAATAAATTTACTTACTTTATTTATCACTAAAAACACGAAATTTTAGAATACATAAAGCAGTTTTATTCTTGAAGATGACGTCTTGGACGTAAGTTCCATTCTTCCGCAGACATCCCTGCAATCTCTTAGACAAACAGGACATTGTTCTAAATAATATTTCAACCTGAATTTCAGCAATTGCTTCTCGGATCTTAGGTTTCAAATCTTCTGTTGTAGCAAGTCAACTACGATGGAGTTTGATTTTAACGTAATCCCACAAGTGAAGAGGTCATCTAGGTGGCCATCGAATGTCACCATTTCTCGATCCTGTTACCGGTTCATATATTCATATGTGTGTGAAATCTTACGGGACTTAACTGCTAAGGTTATCAGTCCCTAAGCTTACACACTACTTAACCTAAATTATCCTAAGGACAAACACAAACACCCATGCCCGCGGGAGGACTCGAACCTCCGCCGGGACCAGCCGCACAGTCCATGACTGCAGCGCCTTGGACCGCTCGACTGTTACCAGTATTCATGCTATGTGTGACATTGATGTCTTGCGGAAACCCGACAATGCCAGTAATTTGTGAAAATGTGTATAGTTTTGTTCAACAAAAGTTCGAGCTTGGCGACGTACCGATCCGATGTCACTGTAGTCGCAAGACCGCGCTCGTCCTCGAATAATAATGACCTGTTTTGCCATATGATGATACAGCACACCACACGGTAACTTCGATACTGTACAGTGGACGTTTGTGTGGTTGAGCAGAATTTTCTTGTGCCCAATAAAGAAAATTTTGTGTGATAACAGATCAATTAAGATGGAAATCGGCTTCGTCAGATATCCACACGTTGTTAACAAACTCATTGTCATCGTTTATCTTTCCAGTCATTCGTTCACAGAATTTTCGTCGCATTAGGTGATCGTTTAGTTTCAGCTCCTTTACGATATGCAACTTTTATGGCTGGTAGTGTAAGTGTTGTACTTCTATCCTTCGAACACTTCAGCTATGCAACCGAAAAGACGGTGCATGACTATAGATTGAACGATATTCGCTTCTTATGACAGCAGCCTGAACATCTTCGATAGTACGAAAAGTTTGCACTCGACCTGAAGGTTGAGATGATGAAACGTGATCGTGGCGTCTTAAATTAAAGTGGTCGTGAAATTCTCTGCGTGCAACCTCCGCGCTGTCTTTATTTTTACCTTCAAAAGGAATCGTCGAACAGACGCACAAAGCTGTAGGGCTATATCTCTGACGTTGGTCTGTTGTATATTTTTGGAACATGTTTTATGCTCGCTTATTACGGTATTTCTGGAAACCGAAAATCTCCTCTGTAGGCATCAATATTGGTTCCGAAAACCCATCTCACTCTGTTCGTTCACCAACCCTAGAAATCAGTACGTAAAAGCGCCCAGATAGATGCCACGTTAATCGGCTACCGTAAAGCGTTCGATACAGTTCCGCACTGTCGCCTAATGAAGATAATACGAGCGTACAGAATATCAGACCAACTGCGTGACTGGACTGGGTGACAGCAAGTCATTCTGAACGAAGTCTTCAGATGTAAAAGTAATTTCGGGAGCTCCCCAAGAGAGTATTATAGGACCGTCACTTTTACAATATACTTAAATGACCTAGTAGATAACGCCGAAGTTCCATGAGACTTTTCGCCAATGATTCTGTCGTATACAAAGAAGTCGCAACGTAAGAAGATTGCAGCGAAGTAAAGGAAGACTTGCAGAGTATCGACGTTTCGTGCAGGGAGGGACAATTGACTCTCAACATAAACGAATGTAACGCGTTGCGAATACATAGACAAAAAGATCCTTTACTTGAAATAAAACGACCACATAAAATTAATCGCGAGTACCGCAGAGGTCAGGCTGAGATTCACTGGAAGAATCCTCAGGAGATATAGTCCATCAAATATAGTCCAACACTTGCATACTGCGCCAGCCGCTGTGGCTGAGCGGTTCTAGGCACTTCAGTCCGGAACCGCGCTGCTGCTACGGTCGCAGGTTTGAATCCTGCCTCGAGTATGGATGTGCGTGATGTCTACATCTACATCTACATCTACATTTATACTCCGCAAGCCACCCAACGGTGTGTGGCGGAGGGCACTTTACGTGCCACTGTCATTACCTCCCTTTCCTGTTCCAGTCGCGTATGGTTCGCGGGAAGAACGACTGTCTGAAAGCCTCCGTGCGCGCTCTAATCTCTCTAATTTTACATTCGTGATCTCCTCGGGAGGTATAAGTAGGGGGAAGCAATATATTCGATACCTCATCCAGAAACGCACCCTCTCGAAACCTGGCGAGCAAGCTACACCGCGACGCAGAGCGCCTCTCTTGCAGAGTCTGCCACTTGAGTTTGTTAAACATCTCCGTAACGCTATCATGGTTACCAAATAACCCTGTGACGAAACGCGCCGCTCTTCTTTGGATCTTCTCTATCTCCTCCGTCAACCCGATCTGGTACGGATCCCACACTGATGAGCAATACTCAAGTGTAGGTCGAACGAGTGTTTTGTAAGCCACCTCCTTTGTTGATGGACTACATTTTCTAAGGACTCTCCCAATGAATCTCAACCTGGTACCCGCCTTACCAACAATTAATTTTATATGATCATTCCACTTCAAATCGTTCCGCACGCATACTCCCAGATATTTTACAGAAGTAACTGCTACCATGTCCTTAGGTTAGTTATGTTTAAGTAGTTCTAAGTCTAGGGGACTGATAACATCAGATGTCCCATAGTGCTTAGAGCCATTTGAACCATTTTGAACTTGCATATTGCTCGTCAATCTGGAATCCATATCAGATATGATTGGTAGAGGAAACAGCAAAGGTCCGAAGAAGAGCAGCACATTTCGTAACAAATTCATTTATTAAGCGCGAAAGCGTCACTGAGGTGCTCAGTCGACTCCAGTGGCAGAAGCTGCAGGAGAGGCGTTCTGCATCACGGTGTGGCCCACTGCTGAAGTTCAGAAAACGCTTTTTCCTACAAGGGTCAACCAGTATATTGTTTCCTACTATGTATATCTCCTGAGAAGGCAATGAAGATCAATGAAGATCAAATCAGAGAGGTTCGCACACAAGCAGAGGCTTACCAGTCAGTAATCATTCTTCCCGCGAACCGTACCCGATTGGAACAGGAAAAAGGGGAAGTGACACGGTACGCACAGAACCTTCTTCTGGTTGGTGGGTAGCGGAGTGTAGATGTAGATGTAAATGTAAATGTAGATGTAGATGCAGCTGCAGAAGCTTTGATAGCAAAAGCACTCTGCGCAACACTTCAAGTATCCATGTTAACTAGATGGCAAGGAGGTGTGAGCTGGTTTCTGTACATGACGTCTCAGAGGAAATGCTCAATATCCAGGCGTATGGCAGGTAAACTCGAATTATTTCCGGGATAGAACACATTTAACGTACACTATTATTTGTAGAATTGATAGCTTCACACACAATCGTACTTAACAAACAGAATGCAAAAAGTAACGGACACAAACACTCTCGACTACAAAAACATTTGTTTCAATGGTAATTGGTCTCAGTCAGTTTTTGACCATCCACAGATTCTTATGCCATGAGCAGTTGACATTCGTGGAGTTACAACACCCACTGCATTCACCGCCACAGCCTGCTATCATGGTATGAGTGTCTGAGGATGGCCAAAATCTTACTGAAATCGGTTACCATCGAAATAAATGTTTTTGGGGTCGAGACTGTTTGCGTTCATTCTTGAGGTACTTTCAGCCATACCGCTGTTTCTCCCCGAGATATGTTCTCAAAAATTACAGAAGGCAAAAAGTTCAAACAATGCTGGAAAGACAGAAAATTGTTGTGGCTATGGAGAAATCACAAAGACTGTCCCATAGGTTTCAATTTTGGTTCCAGTCCTATTCTTATGGCAAGAAGACATCCTGAACAAAAAGGTTGAAAGCAGCGAGGTAGATCAAAGAGTTTGGGTAGGTAAAATACACTCCTGGAAATGGAAAAAAGAACACATTGACACCGGTGTGTCAGACCCACCATACTTGCTCCGGACACTGCGAGAGGGCTGTACAAGCAATGATCACACGCACGGCACAGCGGACACACCAGGAACCGCGGTGTTGGCCGTCGAATGGCGCTAGCTGCGCAGCATTTGTGCACCGCCGCCGTCAGTGTCAGCCAGTTTGCCGTGGCATACGGAGCTCCATCGCAGTCTTTAACACTGGTAGCATGCCGCGACAGCGTGGACGTGAACCGTATGTGCAGTTGACGGACTTTGAGCGAGGCCGTATAGTGGGCATGCGGGAGCCCGGGTGGACGTACCGCCGAATTGCTCAACACGTGGGGCGTGAGGTCTCCACAGTACATCGATGTGGTCGCCAGTGGTCGGCGGAAGGTGCACGTGCCCGTCGACCTGGGACCGGACCGCAGCGACGCACGGATGCACGCCAAGACCGTAGGATCCTACGCAGTGCCGTAGGGGACCGCACCGCCACTTCCCAGCAAATTAGGGACACTGTTGCTCCTGGGGTATCGGCGAGGACCATTCGCAACCGTCTCCATGAAGCTGGGCTACGGTCCCGCACACCGTTAGGCCGTCTTCCGCTCACGCCCCAACATCGTGCAGCCCGCCTCCAGTGGTGTCGCGACAGGCGTGAATGGAGGGACGAATGGAGACGTGTCGTCTTCAGCGATGAGAGTCGCTTCTGCCTTGGTGCCAATGATGGTCGTATGCGTGTTTGGCGCCGTGCAGGTGAGCGCCTCAATCAGGACTGCATACTACCGAGGCACACAGGGCCAACACCCGGCATCATGGTGTGGGGAGCCATCTCCTACACTGGCCGTACACCACTGGTGATCGTCGAGGGGACACTGAATAGTGCACGGTACATCCAAACCGTCATCGAACCCATCGTTCTACCATTCCTAGACCGGCAAGGGAACTTGCTGTTCCAACAGGACAATGCACGTCCGCATGTATCCCGTGCCACCCAACGTCCTCTAGAAGGTGTAAGTCAACTACCCTGGCCAGCAAGATCTCCGGATCTGTCCCCCATTGAGCATGGTTTTGGACTGGATGAAGCGTCGTCTTCTGCACGTCCAACACGAACGCTGATCCAACTGAGGCGCCAGGTGGAAATGGCATGGCAAGCCGTTCCACAGGACTACATCCAGCATCTCTACGATCGTCTCCATGGGAGAATAGCAGCCTGCATTGCTGCGAAAGGTGGATATACACTGTACTAGTGCCGACATTGTGCATGCTCTGTTGCCTGTGTCTATGTGCCTGTGGTTCTGTCAGTGTGATCATGTGATGTATCTGACCCCAGGAATGCGTCAATAAAGTTTCCCCTTCCTGGGACAATGAATTCACGGTGTTCTTATTTCAGTTTCCAGGAGTGTACATACGTGCGCAGCACTAATCCGAAAACAAATGTACATTAAATGTGTTCTGTCTCAGAAACCGATTGGAACAGACCATATATTCATACGAGGTGTTTCGCATCAAATGAACGTTCCTGTCACATCCCTGAGTACTGACCATTCCTTCTGGGACACACTGCATTTTACTCAACGTTGAGAACCGCTCAGAGCTACCAACAAAGCACAAATTTCAAAATATCGCGTATTTCTGAATCGCCCTGTTCGTGACTGAAGAGTATGCCCGCAGTCCGCCAGCGCTACGGGTCCGGCGCGACCTTAACCCGTCGCCGGTTGTGCCCGGCAGTGCGTTCCTCGGCTCGCAGCTACACGGACGCGGCATGCCAGCTGGGCAGCGCCGACGTGCCCATTGTCAGCGTTAATTTCTTTCCGTCTGCGATCAATAGCTGTGACCTGGAATCGGGACGCCGCGCCGTCCCGGCGCCTCGGATGCTGCCGGCGTGCGTCTGGACTGGCGGGCAGACGCACACACGAGGCCCAGTCTGGCGTCTGCAGCGACAATTCTCCCGCACTCAGCCGTGCCTGTCTTTGTGCTGCAATACGCCATCATCCCTAGAAAACGAAAACTGATGACCTATTTGTTGACGATCAGTATGGGGTTCGGAAAGGTAAAAGCACCACAGAGGGGCAGTTCTCACTTTGCGACCGATAATAGAAGCAAGACTTTACAAAAATTAAGACACGTTAGTAGCATTTATCGATCAAGAAAACGCGTTCTACAATCTACAATGGTGCAAAACGATCGAAATTTTGTAAAAGCAAGCTATAGGAGAAGATGGGTAATATACACTTAGGTGTTATATACAGGGTGGTCCATTGATCGTGACCGGGCTAAATATCTCACGAAATAAGCGTCAAACGAAAAAACTACAAAGA
This sequence comes from Schistocerca cancellata, assembly GCF_023864275.1. Lineage (NCBI taxonomy): Eukaryota > Metazoa > Arthropoda > Insecta > Orthoptera > Acrididae > Schistocerca > Schistocerca cancellata. The sequence continues at coordinate 140,784,369 of NC_064633.1, forward strand.
ACTAAACTTGTCTAGTTTGAAGGGGGAAACCAGATGGCGCGATGGTTAGCCCGCTAGATGGCGCTGCCATAGGTCAAACGGATATCAACTGCGTTTTTTTTGTTTTTTTTTTAATAGGAACCCCCATTTTTCATTACATATTCGCGTAGTACTTAAAGAAATACGAATGTTTTAGTTGGACCACTTTTATCGTTTTGTGATAGATGGCGCTGTATTAGTCACAAAAATATTGATCACAATTTTAGACGAACAGTTGGTAACAGGTAGGTTATTTCAATTAAAATACAGAACGTAAGAACGTTTGAACATTTTATTTCGGTTGTTCCAAAGTGATATATGTATCTTTGTGAACTTATCATTTCTAAGAACGCATGGTGTTACAGGGTGATTACCTGTAAATACCACATTAATGCAATAAATGCTCAAAATAATGTCCGTCCATCTGAATGCCTTTGGCAATACGCGTAACGACATTCCTCATTCGCCTTCCGTGATGTTCGCACATGCATTGACAATGCGCTGACGCATATTGTCAGGCGTTGTCGGTGGATCACGATAGCAAATATCCTTCAACTTTTCCCACAGAAAGAAATCCGGGGACGTCAGATCCGGTGAACGTGCGGGACATGGTATGGTGCTTCGAACACCAATCCGCCCGTCAGGAAATATGCTATTCAATACCGCTTCAACCGCGCGCGAGCTATGTGCCGGACATCCATTATGTTGGAAGTACATCGCCATTCTGTCATGCAGTGAAACTTCTTGTAGTAACATCGGTAGAACATTACGTAGGAAATCAGCATACATTGCACCATTTAGATTGCCATCGATAAAATGGGGGCCAATTATCCTTCCTCCCATAATGCCGCACCAGATATTAAGCCGCCAAGGTCGCTGATGTTCCACTTGTCGCAGCCATCGTGGATTTTCCGTTGCCCAATATTGCATATTATGCCGGTTTACGTTACCGCTGTTGGTGAATGACGCTTCGTCGCTAAATAGAACGCGTGCAAAAAAATCTGTTATCGTCCACTAATTTCTTTTGTGCCCAGTGGCAGAAATGTACATGACGTTCAAAGTCGTCGCCATGCAATTCCTGCTGCATAGAAATATGGTACGGGTGCAATCGATGTTGATACAGCATTCTCAACACCGACGTTTTTGAGATTCCCGACTCTCGCGCAATTTGTCTGCTACTGATGTGCGGATTAGCCGCGACAGCAGCTAAAACACCTACTTGGGCATCATCATTTGTTGCAGGTCGTGGTTGACGTTTCACATGTAGCTAAACACTTCCTGTTTCCTTAAATAACGTAACTATTCTGCGAACGGTCCGGACACTTTCATGATGTCGTCCAGGATACCGAGCAGCATATATAGCACACGCCCGTTAGGCATTCTGATCACAATAGCCATACATCAACACGATATCGACATTTTCCGCAATTGGTAAACGGTCCATTTTAACACGGGTAATGTATCACGAAGCAAATACCGTCCGTACTGGCGGAATGTTACGTGATAACTGCGTACTTACATGTTTGTGACTACTACAGCGCCATCTATCACAAAGCGAAAAAAGTGGTCCAACTAAAACATTCATATTACTTTACGTACTACGCGAATAAGTAATGAAAATGGGGCTTCCTATTTAAAAATAAACGCAGTTGATATGCGTTTGACCTATGGCAGCGCCATCTAGCGGGCCAACTATAGCGCCATCTGATTTCCTCCTTGAAGCTAGACGAGTTTCGTTCTTTTTAGTTTTTTCGTTTGATGCTTATTTCGTGAGATATTTGGCCCGATCACTATCAATGGACCATCCTGTATACTAGTGTATGAAAGTAACTTTCGCATGACGTGTCGCTGCCAGGCGACATAGCTCGATGAAACTTGCACCGTACATACAGGGTGACGATTATTGAACTATATGAAAAAAAAGTGTAAATTAGTTACAAACGACGGCGTGTACACACTTTACTCAATATGTAAACGTCACTGCAGATATTCATATTGGCGCAGACGAATAGCGAAATTCTGTGCGACCCGCTGAAGTATCGGAACAGTGACAGTGTCGATGACCTCAGCAATAGTTTTGGGGTTATTGCTGTACACCTTGTCTTTAAAATAGCCCCAAAAAAAGGAGTCGCATGTGTTGAGATCCCGAGAATATGGCGGCCAATCGAGGCCCATGCCAGTGGCCTCTGGGTACCGCAGAGCCAGAATGCGCTCCCCAAAGTGCTCCTCCAGGACATCAAACACTCTCCTGCTCGGCTGGGACCGAGCTCCGTGTTACACGAAGCACATCTTTTCCAAATCGGGGTCACTTTGGATAAAGGGGATGAAATCATCTTCTAAGACCTTCACGTACCGTTCGGTAGTCACCGTGCCATCAAGGATATCGCACCGATTATTCCGTGACTGGACATTGCACACCACACAATCACTGGTTGAGAGTCAAGAGACTTCTCGATCGCGCAATGTGAATTGTCAGTCCCCCAAATGCGCCAATTTAGCTTATTGACGAACCCATGCAAATGAAAGTGGGCTTCGTCGATAAATCAAACCATACAGCGCATACTAATTCCATCATACCCAGCGAGCAACCGTGTACTTTGTACGTTCTGACGCTAACTGTTCATAATTTATGACGATTTTGTTTCATATAGTTCAACAATTGTCGCCCAGTGGGAAGAATTACTGCAGCATAGGTCAAAAGGTAACTGAAACAAATACGCAATGAGACGAAGAGGATTCTTTTATTCAAATATATTACACTGAAGTCACTGCCCCTGGACACTCCAAAAGGAGGGATTTGTTTCTTAATCAAGTGTGATCGTCACAGACAGCAGCGCACGTGCTCCCTTGGTGTCCACAAGGCTGGTAAGGGATTATGTGGTACCATTCCTCCACCACCGCGACTCTTAACTGCTGGATTGTCGCTGGTGTATGTGGAGGTGCTGAAATACGTCACCCCAACGCATCTCACACGTACTGAGCAGGTGAAAATGGGCAGCCCAGGTCAGTCGCAGAATATGTTCTCGTTCCAACAGTTCTTTCACTTGCGCTGTTCGAAGCGTTTACGCATTGCCATCCATAAAAATGAGATTATGAGCGAACGCACCCACGAAAAGACGAACGTAAGGATAATAATGATAATAACAATAATAATAATTTGGAGAGTAAAATCTGTACAGAGAGACAAACCGAATAGATCCAAGAAATTATTGAGGACGTAAAGCGAAAGTGCTACTCTGAGATAAAGAGGTTCGCGCAACAGAAGAATTCGTGACGGACTGAATCGAACCAGTGAAAAAAATGACGAATAAAAAAAAGTCTACGATATCTGTCTGGAGTAACTTTTCAATGTGCAGTAATCGCTTATTTTCACAAATAAGCTTGTTACTGTTTGTTAGGATATAGGACAGGAAATAAACCACTCGCAGGAAACATCACTGTAACAGCGCATGACACCAGCTCACTTCGGCAGAAAGAAGAGACCACTAGTTTTGTCAGGTATACCATATGTAGTTGAAGATCTGTAGAGGTACCAAGTTGTGGGGTTGTGAAGCAGCTGAATGTGTTGAAAATAAATAAATCGCCAGGTCCTGATGGGATTCCAATTCGGTTTTACAGAGAGTACTCTACTGCATTGGCTCCTTACTTAGCTTGCATTTATCGCGAATTTCTTGCCCAAAGTAAAGTCCTGAGCGACTGGAAAAAAGTGCAGGTGACGCCTGTATATAAGAAGCGTAGAAGGACCGATCCTAAAAATTACATACCAATACCCTTAACATCGGTTTGTTGCAGGATTCTCAAACATATTCTCAGTTCGAATATAATGAATTTCCTTGAGACAGAGAAGTTGCTGTCCATGCATCAGCACGGCTTTAGAAAGCATCGCTCCTGCGAAACGCAACTCTCCCTTTTTTCACATGATATCTTACGAACCATGGGTGAAGGGTATCAGATGGATGCCATATTCCTTGACTTCCGGAAATCGTTTGACTTGGTGCCCCACTGCAGACTCCTAACTAAGGTACGAGCATATGGGATTGGTTCCCAAGTATGTGAGTGGCTCGAAGACTTCTTAAGTAATAGAACCCAGTACGTTGTCCTCGATGGTGAGTGTTCATCGGAGGTGATGGTATCATCTGCAGTGCCCCAGGGAAGTGTGGTAGGTCCGCTGTTGTTTGCTATCTACATAAATGATCTTTTGGATAGAGTGGATAGCAATGTGCGGTTGTTTGCTGATGATGCTGTGGTGTACGGGAAGGTGTCGTCGTTGAGTGACTGTAGGAGGATACAAGATGACTTGGACAGGATTTGTGATTGGTGTAAAGAATGGCGGCTAACTCTAAATATAGATAAATGTAAATTAATGCAGATGAATAGGAAAAAGAATCCCGTAATGTTTGAATACTCCATTAGTAGTGTAGCGCTTGACACAGTCACGTCGATTAAATATTTTGGCGTAACATTGCACAGCGATATGAAGTGGGACAAGCATGTAATGGCAGTTGTGGGGAAGGCGGATAGTCGTTTCCGGTTCATTGGTAGAATTTTGGGAAGATGTGGTTCATCTGTAAAGGAGACCGCTTATAAAACACTACTACGACCTATTCTTGAGTACTGCTCGGGCGTTTGGGATCCCTATCAGGTCGGATTGAGGGAGGACATAGAAGCAATTCAGAGGCGAGCTGCTAGATTTGTTACTGGTAGGTTTGATCATCACGCGAGTGTTACGGAAATGCTTCAGGAACTCGTGTGGGATTCTCTAGAGGAAAGGAGGCGTTCTTTTCGTGAATCGCTACTGAGGAAATTTAGAGAACCAGCATTCGAGGCTGACTGCAGTACAATTTTACTGCCGCCAACTTACATTCCGCGGAAAGACAACAAAGATAAGATAAGAGAGATTAGGGCTCGTACAGAGGCATATAGGCAGTCATTTCTCCCTCGTTCTGTTTGGGAGTGGAACAGAGAGAGAAGATGCTAGTTGTGGTACGAGGTACCCTCCGCCACGCACCGTATGGTGGATTGCGGAGTATGTATGTAGATGTAGATGAAGTTGAGGAATTGGTGATTACTATGTTTCGTACGTTGTTCCAAAAAGTCGCAGGCATTTTCTATGGAATTAAGATCGAAACGGTGCTTGAGCGTTCTTCATACCAGGAACGCACGCCTCCAGCTGCATGAACACAGCTATTGTCACCTTTCTAGTCCTGAATGTCCACAGCATACTCATCATGTAGATGATGAAGAAAAAGTGATACAGCTGAAATAAACATCCTATTTCACGTTCACGAGAAACTGAATCCGTAGCGCCAGGTCCATGATACGATGACATCCGCAAAATGCCGCAGAAGCACCTCCGACCTGGACTACACCGTTCACACACTGAAGCGTGAACGCCTAATCTGGTCGTCGACACATTCGACTCGTTGTATCATTTAAAAAGAGGCAAAATCGTGCCTTCTCGGACTATTAGACGCGTCTAGTTAGTTACTGTCCTGTTTCTGTTTCCTGTTACCTGTGAGCAATGGCCTTTAGCGAGCTATCCGACTACAGTCGTCCATTGCATGCAGTCTCTTCGCAATGTTCGCTCGGAAACTGGTCGAGATGGACCTGCATTCACAAACGGCAGCAATTCCCGTCTGTTGTGAAGCCGACCGCCTTTACAAGGCCTGTCATGTAAAGTCAGCCTACAGTAATTTATGATCAGTTATTTATGATGGCCAATTTCACTGACGTCGATTTGTTGTAGAAGCGTGGAACATATTTTATTTTGTGTTCAGATATAATGACCTTTCTAGACTCTGAGAAGCTCATCTGCAGAAACCAGCACAGTTTTAGGAAACAGCAGTCATGCGAGACGTAGCTGGCCGTCTTTGTGCATGATATACAACAAGTGCTAGATACCAGCCCCCAGGTTCCTCGACTTTCGAAAGGCGTTCGACTCAGTTCCGCACTGTCGCTTGCTCCAAAAAGTGCGCGCTTACGGTCTATCCCATGACATATGCGGTTGGATAGAAAGTTTTCTAACAGACAGAGAGCAGTATGTCGTCCTGAACGGGGAGACTTCAACAGAAACAAGCGTAACATCAGAGGTGCCCCAGGGCAGCGTAATAGATCCGCTGCTTCTTACGATTACGCAAACGATCTGGTTGACGGTATTGACAACCGCATTAGACTGTTTGCCGATGATGCTGTAGTCTACAGGAAAGTAGTCATGAAAGTTGTGAACAAATCAATGGAGATTTGCAGAAAATAAATGTGTGGTGTAACCTACTGCGTATAACAAAGCTAAAATCCCCATTACTGTGCGACTACAAAATAAATGCCCAGTTTTTGGAATCGGTAACATCCGTCAAGTATCTGGGTGTGACTATTCGAAATGATCTCAAATGGAACGATCAGATTACGCAAGTAACGGGTAAGACGAACTCTAGATTGCGGTTTATTGGTAGAATCCTGAAGCGATGCAGTCCTTCAACAAAGGAAATTGCTTACAATACTTTAGTTCGTCCGCCCTTAGAGTACTGTTCGTCTGTGTGGGACCCTTACCAGTTGCGTCTGATTCAAGAGATTGAGAAGGTCCAAAGAAGAGCGGCAAGATTTGTGACTGGTACATTTAGCCATCGCGAAAGCGTTACAAATCTCATAGAAAGTTTGAAGTGGGACACACTTGCAGATAGACGACGCGCTAAACAGAAGGGGCTGCTCACTAAATTCCAATATCCGATCTTCGCCGAAGATGTAGAACATATATTATTAACCCCAACTTTCTTATCGCCATTCAAAGACAAGGGAAATTAGAGCTCGTACTGAGGAGTTCAGTCGTTATTCACTCGCGTGATCTGCGACTGGAACAGTGGAGTGGGGGGGTGGGGGGGGGGGGGGGAGGGATATGACTTTGATGCGAATAGTGCCCTCCTCCACACACCGCTTGGTTGATAGCGGAGTATATATGTAGGTGTAGATCCTTCCAGTTATCGTTTCTCTTTTTTTTTGCAATCATTGTTCATACTCCGTGATACATGATTGCAGGTGGTACACGTTTCCTTGACGACACGTCGACTACACCGCGTTTACATACCAACAAACTGGACAACTTCTTCACTGTATCTTCATGGGCGCATCCAAACACAATACCTCTTTTCCTCTAATGCTGTCATGTCCCAAGCCGACGCACCGCACAGCGCAGATTCCGTACAACCAACTGGCACATTACGAGGCCCTTCACAGCCATCACATACTCAGATGTGGGGGGACACTTCGCCATTTTGTGCAATTTCTACAAAGTTCAAGTGTGACCAGTGCGCTCTCTTAAGGAGATAATTAGTCTGGTGAGATTATTATCGATGGTTCGTAACGAAGCTTACCACTTCGACTTGCTATATGTCTGAAGTACTGTAAGGAATTTCTGTTAATATTTTATATACTTGCGGTCAAGGATAGGCAGCTGAGTTCGGAGGCAAGGTAGGTCAAATCTAGTAGAAGACGTTTTTCTCGCCAGACGGCAAGGAGAACGGGGGTAATAGTGAAAATTTACTGATTACTATTGTAGCACTATCCGACGTCACATAAAAAAATCTTCTTCATTGTTTCGTATAACTGTCGATGACGATTGGTACATCGAGATGGCCGCATTACGAGCACAGTAAATTGTATGCCAGCACAGTCCCACTTTCGAAATCTTCCGTAACATAAACGGAACAAAAAATTAGATAAATACTCATCACATTCAGTCACACTAGACAAATTAGTGCAACCTTTAGCAGTTTCCAGTTCAGTCAAGATTTATTGTTGCAACAGTGCATATGGAGTACATGAAATGATTGTTGTTGTTGTGGTCTTCAGTCCTGAGACTGGTTTGATGCAGCTCTCCATGCTACTCTATCCTGTGCAAGCTTCTTCATCTCCCAGTACCTACTGCAACCTACATCCTTCTGAATCTGCTTAGTGTATTCATCTCTTGGTCTCCCCCTACGATTTTTACCCTCCACGCTGCTCTCCAATACTAAATTGGTGATCCCTTGATGCCTCAGAACATGTCCTACCAACCGATCCCTTCTTCTGGTCAAGTTGTGCCACAAACTTCTCTTCTCCCCAATCCTATTCAATACTTCCTCATTAGTTATGTGATCTACCCATCTAATCTTCAGCATTCTTCTGTAGCACCACATTTCGAAAGCTTGTATTCTCTTCTTGTCCAAACTATTTACCGTCCATGTATCACTTCCATACATGGCTACACTCCATACAAATACTTTCAGAAATGAATTCCTGACACTTAAATCTATACTCGATGTTAACAAATTTCTCTTCTTCAGAAACGCTTTCCTTGCCATTGCCAGTCTACATTTTATATCCTCTCTACTTCGACCATCATCAGTTATTTTGCTCCCCAAATAGCAAAACTCCTTTACTACTTTAAGTGTCTCATTTCCTAATCTAATACCCTCAACATCACCCGACTTAATTCGACTACATTCCATTATCCTCGTTTTGCTTTTGTTGATGTTCATCTTATATCCTCCCCTCAAGACACCATCCATTCCGTTCAACTGCTCTTCCAAGTCCTTTGCTGTCTCTGACAGAATTACAATGTTATCGGCGAACCTCAACGTTTTTATTTCTTCTCCATGCATTTTAATACCTACTCCGAATTTTTCTTTTGTTTTCTTTACTGCTTGCTCACTATACAGATTGAATAACATCGGGGAGAGGCTACAACCCTGTCTCACTCCCTTCCCAACCACTGCTTCCCTTTCATGCCCCTCGACTCTTATAGCTGCCATCTGGTTTGTGTACAAATTGTAAATAGCCTTTCGCTTCCTGTATTTTACCCCTGCCACCTTTAGAATTTGAAAGAGAGTTTTCCAGTCAACATTGTCAAAAGCTTTCTCTAAGTCTACAAATGCTAGAAACGTAGGTTTGCCTTTCCTTGATCTTTCTTCTAAGATAAGTCGTAAGGTCAGTATTGCCTCACGTGTTCCAGTATTTCTACGGAATCCAAACTGATCTTCCCCGAGGTCGGCTTCTACTAGTTTTTCCATTCGTCTGTAAATAATTTGTGTTAGTATTTTGCAGCTGTGGCTTATTAAACTGATTGTTCGGTAATTTTCACACCTGTCAACACCTGATTTATTTGGGATTGGAATTATTATATTCTTCTTGAAGTCTGAGGGTATTTCGCCTGTTTCATACATCTTGCTCACCAGATGGTAGAGTTTTGTCAGGACTGGCTCTCCCAAGGCCGTCAGTAGTTCCAATGGAATGTTGTCTACTCCGGGTGCCTTGTTTCGACTCAGATCTTTGAGTGCTCTGTCAAACTCTTCACGCAGTATCGTATCTCCCATTTCATCTTCATCTACATCCTCTTCCATTTCCATAATATTGTCCTCAAGTGCATCGCCCTTGTATAGACCCTCTATATACTCCTTCCACCTTTCTGCTTTCCCTTCTTTGCTTAGAACTGGGTTTCCATCTGAGCTCTTGATGTTCATACAAGTGGTTCTCTTATCTCCAAAGGTCTCTTTAATTTTCCTGTAGGCAGTATCTATCTTACCCCTAGTGAGATAAGCCTCTACATCCTTAAATTTGTCCTCTAGCCATTCCTGCTTAGCCATTTTCCACTTCCTGTCGATCTCATTTTTGAGACGTTTGTATTCATTTTTGCCTGCTTCATTTACTGCATTTTTATATTTTCTCCTTTCATCAATTAAATTCAATATTTCTTCTGTTACCCAAGGATTTCTACTAGCCCTCGTCTTTTTACCTACTTGATCCTCTGCTGCCATCGCTACTTCATCCCTCAAAGCCACCCATTCTTCTTCTACTGTATTTCGTTCCCCCATTCCTGTCAATTGTTCCCTTATGCTCTCCCTGAAACTCTGTACAACCTCTGGTTCTTTCAGTTTATCCAGGTCCCATCTCCTTAAATTCCCACCTTTTCGCAGTTTCTTCAGTTTTAATCTACAGGTCATAACCAATAGATTGTGGTCAGAGTCCACATCTGTCCCTGGAAATGTCCTACAATTTAAAACCTGGTTCCTAAATCTCTGTCTGACCATTATACACTCCTGGAAATGGAAAAAAGAACACATTGACACCGGTGTGACAGACCCACCATACTTGCTCCGGACACTGCGAGAGGGCTGTACAAGCAATGATCACACGCACGGCACAGCGGACACACCAGGAACCGCGGTGTTGGCCGTCGAATGGCGCTAGCTGCGCAGCATTTGTGCACCGCCGCCGTCAGTGTCAGCCAGTTTGCCGTGGCATACGGAGCTCCATCGCAGTCTTTAACACTGGTAGCATGCCGCGACAGCGTGGACGTGAACCGTATGTGCAGTTGACGGACTTTGAGCGAGGGCGTATAGTGGGCATGCGGGAGGCCGGGTGGACGTACCGCCGAATTGCTCAACACGTGGGGCGTGAGGTCTCCACAGTACATCGATGTGGTCGCCAGTGGTCGGCGGAAGGTGCACGTGCCCGTCGACCTGGGACCGGACCGCAGCGACGCACGGATGCACGCCAAGACCGTAGGATCCTACGCAGTACCGTAGGGGACCGCACCGCCACTTCCCAGCAAATTAGGGACACTGTTGCTCCTGGGGTATCGGCGAGGACCATTCGCAACCGTCTCCATGAAGCTGGGCTACGGTCCCGCACACCGTTAGGCCGTCTTCCGCTCACGCCCCAACATCGTGCAGCCCGCCTCCAGTGGTGTCGCGACAGGCGTGAATGGAGGGACGAATGGAGACGTGTCGTCTTCAGCGATGAGAGTCGCTTCTGCCTTGGTGCCAATGATGGTCGTATGCGTGGTTGGCGCCGTGCACGTGAGCGCCACAATCAGGACTGCATACGACCGAGGCACACAGGGCCAACACCCGGCATCATGGTGTGGGGAGCGATCTCCTACACCGGCCGTACACCACTGGTGATCGTCGAGGGGACACTGAATAGTGCACGGTACATCCTAGCCCTCATCGAACCCATCGTTCTACCATTCCTAGACCGGCAAGGGAACTTGCTGTTCCAACAGGACAATGCACGTCCGCATGTATCCCGTGCCACCCAACGTGCTCTAGAAGGTTTAAGTCAACTACCCTGGCTAGCAAGATCTCCGGATCTGTCCCCCATTGAGCATGTTTGGGACTGGATGAAGCGTCGTCTCACGCGGTCTGCACGTCCAGCACGAACGCTGGTCCAACTGAGGCGCCAGGTGGAAATGGCATGGCAAGCCGTTCCACAGGACTACATGCAGCATCTCTACGATCGTTTCCATGGGAGAATAGCAGCCTGCATTGCTGCGAAAGGTGGATATACACTGTACTAGTGCCGACATTGTGCATGCTCTGTTGCCTGTGTCTATGTGCCTGTGGTTCTGTCAGTGTGAATATGTGATGTATCTGACCCCAGGAATGTGTCAATAAAGTTTCCCCTTCCTGGGACAATGAATTCACGGTATTCTTATTTCAATTTCCAGGAGTGTATAATCTATCTGATATCTTTTAGTATCTCCAGGGTTCTCCCACGTATACAACCTTCTATCATGATTCTTAAACCAAGTGTTAGCTATGATTAAGTTATGCTCTGTGCAAAATTCTACCAGGCGGCTTCCTCTTTCATTTCTTAGCCCCAATCCATATTCACCTACTACGTTTCCTTCTCTCCCTTTTCCTACACTCGAATTCCAGTCACCCATGACTATTAAATTTTCGTCTCCCTTCACTATCTGAATAATTTCTTTTATTTCATCATACATTTCTTCAATTTCTTCGTCATCTGCAGAGCTAGTTGGCATATAAACTTGTACTACTGTAGTAGGTGTGGGCTTCGTATCTATCTTGGCCACAATAATGCGTTCACTATGCTGTTTGTGGTAGCTTACCCGCATTCCTATTTTCCTATTCATTATTAAACCTACTCCTGCATTACCCCTATTTGACTTTGTGTTTATAACCCTGTAGTCATCTGACCAGAAGTCTTGTTCCTCCTGCCACCGAACTTCACTAATTCCCACTATATCTAACTTTAATCTATCCATTTCCCTTTTTAAATTTTCTAACCTACCTGCCCGATTAAGGGATCTGACATTTCACGCTCCGATCCGTAGAACGCCAGTTTTCTTTACATTTTCAAAAAAATGGTTCAAATGGCTCTGAGCACTATGGGACTTAACATCCCCTAGAACTTAGAACTACTTAAACCTAACTAACCTAAGGACAGCACACACAGCCATGCCCGAGGCAGGATTCGAACCTGCGATCGTAGCGGTCGCGCTGTTCCAGACTGAAGCGCCTAGAACCGCTCGGCCACACCGGCCGGCATTACATTTTCAGATTAACACCACAAGTGGTACTGTGGTGCCAGGTATCGATCCATTCTGAAACGCGCAGCGTGCTGGAGCCTCCTCGGGCGAAAATACAGATGCTGACTGTAGCATCCAGCTGATCGTACAGACTGCGAATTCTGTCGTGGGATTCGTTACGCTACGCCTGCTCGACCGGTTCACGCAGTTCTGTAAGAGTTGTTGGCTGAGGAGCCGCACGAGTCACTCCTCGTCCCATCACTCCACACACGCACTCCATTGAAGACAAATCCGGAGATCATGGTGGCCAGGCAAATTGCTGCACGTCTTCCAGAGCACGTTGAATTTCACGGGCAGTGTTGGGTGAGTATAGCACTGTTGGAACAACACATCAATTTCCTGTCGCAAGAACGGCAAAAGAACTGATCTAACAAGATTCTGCACGTACCGAAGGGTGGTTAGCGTCCCCTCCAGAAACACCAAAGGTGAAGAGAGCTGTACCTCATCACACCCCTGACCGTAAAGCCCTGGGGTGAGACCAGTGTATCTTGGACGAATACACTCTGCGAGACAGAATTCATCTTGTCTACGTCGTACGCGTAAACGACCATCACTTGTGTCCAGGCAGAATCTGCTTTCATCGTTGAGGACTATGGTGCGTCATTCCATCTTCCAAAAAGATCCTCTGACGGCACCAGTCAACCTGTGCACGTGGATACTGTGGCATCAGTCGAAGGCATGGTAGAGGTGTTGTGCCCTTAGTCCTGCTGCTACACTACTGGCCATTAAAATTGCTACACCAAGAAGAAATGCAGATGATAAACGGGTATTCATTTGACAAATATACTATACTAGAACTAATTATATTTTCACGCAATTTTTGTGCATAGATCCTGAGAAATCAGTACCCAGAACAACCACCTCTGGCCGTAATAACGGCCTTGATACGCCTGGGCATTGAGTCAAACAGAGCTTGGATGGCGTGTACAGGTACAACTGCCCATGCAGCTTCAACACGATACCACAGTTCATCAAGAGTAGTGACTGCCGTATTGTGACGAGCCAGTTGCTCGGCCACCATTGCCAGACGTTTTCAGTTGGTGAGAGATCTGGAGAATGTGCTGGCCAGGGCAGCAGTCGAACATTTTCTGTATCCAGAAAGGCGAGTACAGGACCTGCAACATGCGGTCGTGCATTATCCTGCTGAAATGTAGAGTTTCGCAGGGATCAAATGAAGGGTAGAGCCACGGGTCGTAACACATCTGAAATGTAACGTCCACTGTTCGAAGTGCGGTCAATACGAACAAGAGGTTGTAACAACACCAACGCTATACTATTGTACATATAATAAATTTTTTCTTCTGAATTTTGATAAATTAGTATAATCGATGTTCTGATTTCATTTCTTATTTGTTTCATGCCATTGTGTTAAAGAAACTGTAAACAATTTTAGATGTAAATATTAATATTTATGTCAAATTTCAAGCAATATTATACTAGAATTGAAGTGTAACTAATGTTGGAACTATTGGAAGATGTTAAAGTTGTAATTGTGCGCCTGGTCCATACGTAGGCAATGTATTAGGATATGTAGAATGCAAAACCTTTGGTGAATACCCTGTCTATAGGGGAGCGGTAAAAGGTGGAGGCAGGCGAGCGTGGGAAAATGCACACGGACGCTGTACGGCACAACGGGCTCAGCAGTAGTAGTCGGAGTTGGGCATCGGTCTGAGAAACACGTTCTGGATCGAGGAGGCTCTCCTGGAAAACGTGATTTCGTTGAGCCTCGGATGCGCCGTTTCCGACGCCTATACAGCATTGCAATATTCCATAGGCATTAAAAGGAAAAGTATTGCGACGCTATGAAGAAGTAAAGTGCCAATATTTCAAGAGCCATTGCTGTGACTGTATGTGTACTGTGTGCCTCACCATCTCGCCGCCTGCCGACCGCCGCATCGATACGAACAGGTTGAAACTTTTAGTACTGTACTCGTGTGGACCAGTGTTACTTTTGCTACGTACTGTTCAATAACAACTTAAATTTTACCAGAACTGTCCTATCATTTAATTATCCTCACAACTAACCTAGACAGAGTCCTTTCCACATGTTGTGCAATCCGAGTGTCCCGAGATGAAGATTTAAAGTTTATGTTAATAACAATTACCTGCAGACCTATCTATGTTAGAATGATGTTTAAAGAACTTTGTTGTTAATGAAGTACTGGACGAATAATATAGGTATGACCAAGGTGGAAGATAATTTTCAAACTGAATTAGCAATGAAGTTTAATTAATTTGAGACAAAAATAATTGCATTTAAATGAGCAGGAAATAAGACAAAAAGAGTAGTAACTCATATATTGGAAATATTGAATGCTTAATGATTTCAATAATTAAAATTTTCAATACAGTGATCATAACAGTTTCAGGGTCTCCCCCCCCCCTTTTTCTTTCTTTTCTATTCATTTGAATTCTGAAGTGTACTGAACTGATTTGACCAGCAAAGTTAAAGTCAAGATAAAACCAAAATTTATCAGTGTTTTACCCTTTTTAAAATTGACTTTGCATGTGTGTTTCGAAAGTGCTATTGCTAGGGTAACCTATGCCCGAATTTAATCAGATCAGTAGACAGTACGAAGTTCGTGGTAAACATTATAGTGTATTGTTGTGTATTTATGGGTTGTCCATATTAATACAGAAAGTGGAATTATTAGTTCAGTAGATTTTCTGGCTCTAAAATTTACCATATAATGCAGTGTTACTACGTGTTGTTATGCTTGAACGTACATCAACTTGTACAGGGAAGAAACTCAGTTAATGCCTAATTAGGCTGGCGACCGTATTATTATCAAGTGGTAGCATCTGCTGTGTTGTTTCTTGTCTGTCCTAACGTGTAGTTGCACTTCATTGTTGTTACTGAGTGGGTGTAAGTCTGATTTTGCCTCCATTCAGGTACACGCGGTCAACATATATACCAAAATCCTTTCTTATAAGGTGAAGCCCGTCAACTTACTATAGTACAGGCTTTAAAGAGTATCGTGTGCATTAGCGCAGTGTTACAAGGTGACCGAGACGTGTAACCAATGGTACACCATACCATCACGCCGGGTGATACGCCAGTATGGCGATGACGAATACACGCTTCCAATGTGCGTTCACCGCGATGTCGCCAAACACGGATTTGACCATCGTGATGCTGTAAACAGAACCTGGATTCATCCAAAAAATGACGTTTTGCCATTCGTGCACCCAGGTTCGTCGTTGAGTACACCATCGCAGGCGCTCCTGTCTATGATGCAGCGTCAAGGGTAACCGCAGCCATGGTCTCCGAGCTGAAAGTCCATGCTGTTGCAAACGTCGTCGAACTGTTCGTGCACATGGTTGTTGTCTTGCAAACGTCCCCATCTGTTGACTCCGGGATCGAGGCGTGGCTGCACGATCCGTTACAGCCATGTGGATAAGATGCCTGTCATCTCGACTGCTAGTGATAAGAGGGACGTTGGGATCCAGCACGGCGATCTGTATTACCCTCCTAATCCCACCAATTCCATATTCTGCTAACAGTCATTGGATCTCGACCAACGCGGGCAGCAGCGTCGCGATACGATAAACCGCAATCGCGATAGGTTACAATCCGACCTTTATCAAAGTCTGAAACGTGATGGTACGCATTTCTCCTCCTTACACGAGGCATCACAATAACGTTTCACCAGGCAACGCCGGTCAACTGTTGTTTGTGTATGAGAAATCGGTTGGAAGCTCTCCTCATGTCAGCACGTTGTAGGTGTCGTCACCGGCGCCAACCTTGTGTGAATGCTCTGAAAAGCTAATCATTTGCATACCACAGCATCTTCTTCCTGTCGGTTAAATTTCGCGTCTGTAGCACGTCATCTTCGTGGTGTAGCAATTTTAATGGCCAGTAGTGTACTATCCCCACGTGACATGTGCCGTCATCGGATCAAAATCGACGTCGTCTTTCCAGATGTACTAATGTTTTTCCCGGCAGTATACATATTTGGCACACTAAGCAAAGGAAATGGTAACGGGATTCCGCACCACTTCAGTGTTTTCCAAAACAGTCATTAAAATATAGTAGTACATAGCGTTAATGTTTTGTTAATTACAGGCAGTACCCTTAGTTATATTAACAATAGTCGTATTATCAATCTTAATGGTCCTTTTCTTCTAAGGAGTTTTGCCGCTTTCAAATGATATGCAGTTAAGTTATCACGTGCACTTGCTTGTCACTACTGCCGGTCCATTATCATCTTGTTAAACAACCCAGTGTTACCTCTGAACCATGTAATACCAGCCCCGGCGAACACGCTGTCCTGGCTCAAAAGGGACTATACAAGGCTGAGAGTATTATCTAGTCCAGCTTTTTCTGTCGACTCACCTTAGACAATCTACACGGTGACAGAACTTGTTGTTTTATTCTTCATGTCTCATTTAAGAATGATTTCGACTTTTTATAGCGTGTTCGTCCGTTCGAGTAATGCACACACCATTCTTTTTTTTTTCAAGAGTATAACAGTCCTTCGTTCGTAGCCAGACTAATTTGAATTCGGCATGACAACAATGACTAACCGCTCTGCTTACTTATACAATGGGTCAAGAGACCAGTGCTTCTTGGAGCAGAAGGATCGGGTTATCTCTTTCATTGTGTAGCGATTGGAAGTGCGCAATTCATTCCTAATTCAGTGTACGTAAGCGAATTACGAGCAGTGAACTTAAACGTTTGATCTAGCTGAGAGAAATTTTTTGTACGACATAACGGGCTCCCTTTGTCGCAGTACTACAGAAACAGGTTCCATGCTAACATGACTTCGAGTAATGCTGAGTCTGCCCAGCAACGGAAGCCTGGGAGCAAAAGAAGTGGCTGATCCGTCGACGCGTGATAGAGCCGACTTTGAATGTTTATTGTTTGAAAATATTTAAATACTAAATATTGCCTGTGTGGTATAAAATATACAATTGGAATGAACTTGAAGGCAACTTTGTAAAAAGAGAAGAGGAAATTAATGAAAACGAGACGGGAGATATGATATTGTGAAG